>NC_041388.1:712339719-712340292 GCF_002162155.2 Triticum dicoccoides | reverse complement strand
TAAATAAACTAGTTCTATTAATTCAACTAAGCATTTACTAAAAATAAACTAGTTCTATTAATTTCTTACTAAAATAAAGTAGGTAGTTCTATATACTAATATTTTGATTAGATCATCAAATCTCATATACTTAAATTTTCTTACTAAAAATAAATTTGTTCTATTAATTTTCATACTAAAAATAAACTAGTTATATTAATTCAACTAGTTCAAATCTCATATATATACCTAATTAATATCTAGCTATACTAATTCAACTAGTTCAACTTGTTCTAATTCATGTAAAATATATTTGACATTAATATTTAACATCTTTTCCATATAATTCATCTAACATTAACATTCTAACATTATTATCTAGGTAATTTATCTAACATTATTAATCTAAACAACAGAAAAAAGAAAATAAGTAAAAACAATGTGTGTATGTGTGTGTGTGTGTGTCTGTGTGTGTATGTGTGTGTGTGTACGAGCGAGGGGCGGCGGCATACGGGCGGCGGCGGGCGACGACGGGGACGGGCGGCGGGCGAGACGCGGGGGTGACGGGCGCGCGGCGGGGGCGATGGCGGTGAC
>NC_041388.1:712337118-712339529 GCF_002162155.2 Triticum dicoccoides | reverse complement strand
GGCGGTGACGGCGGCGACGGGTGGCGGGGGCGATGGCGGTGACCGCGTGTCGGTGTACAAAAAGAGGGGTACACTTTTTGTACCCCTATAACTATGCACGGGCAGTCTGAGCCACGGGCACCACCACACTGAGCAAGGCAAGGGAGGTGAGCCAAGGTACGGCCGAAGCTCAGGAGAAGCAGAACGACGCCAAGACCAAGACCACAAAGAGCAAAGGGGACGAAGCGGACCCCCCCCCCCCGGCAAGGATCCTGGCCGGGAGGCGGTTTTAGCAAACCCGGCAAGACCCTTGCCATGGCAGCTCGCCCCACACCTACGGAGTGAGTCACCCTTGAGTCCACTGCCCCCATGGGGCAAGGATTCGGGAGACATCCCCGTGGTGGCATGCAGATCTTTGTGAAGACATTCGAGATTAGATACACCCTTCAGAAGATGATGATCCTTGGCGGGATCCCAACCAAGGAGGACCACAAGGCCCCCGGCAAGAGCCTTGTCGGGGATGACAGCAGGCGCCACGGCAAGACCCTTGCCGGGGCCCCGGCAAGGCCCTTGCCAAGAACACCCGTTGGGCCACCATCAGGCCCACGTCAGTCAAACCTCCACCGCCGTTCGCATGCAGCTGCCGACCCAACCAGCTGGGCAGGCACCTGCGTGGCGGCATGCAGCTCTTCGTGGAGACCCACCACTGCGCCACCTCAGCTACCTGCCTGCCTACATGGCACCGCGGGCGCCGCTGGCCAGGGCGCGTGTCGACGCGAGAGGGAGCGGCGACGGACGAGACAGGGCTCTCCCCCGTCCCCGATAAAGCAAGGACACCTGGGCAAGACGCATTAAATGCGCCTTGTCATGTAATGCGAGGGATAACCTCACATCACTGTTCCCTTTCCACCTCCTGCATGCCACTATGGCAACCCCTTTCCTATAAAAGGAGGCCCGAGGCGACCAGGAGGAGGATTCGGCTTTTTGGAGCTCCTCACGCCCCATAGCTAGCTCAAGAACACAGATATATAATCCACCGAAGAAGGAGTAGGGTTTTACGCATCCCCGCGGCCCAAACCTGGATAAATGAACCGTGTGCTATCTGTTTGATCCGCGCTTCTCACGACCTTGCGCCCCGCAACCGTAGGAGGGATTCTTGTGATCCCATAGGTGTCGTTCCACCGACACGGCGACGACGGGCGGCGGGGGCGGCGAGGGCGGCGCGCGATGGGCGACGGGCGCGGCGAAGAAGTTGGATCGAGAAGAAGTACTGGTGGTCGATGAAACTGATTTTTCGTAAGTGCCATATATATATGAGGGGTCTTTAGTACCGGTTGGAGCCACCAACCGGTACTAAAAGCCAATTTTCGCCAGGCCAAGGGGCGGGAAACGGCCTTTTAGCACTGGTTCGTGCCACAAATCGGTACTAAAGACCCCCTCTTTCGTACCGGTTGGAGCCACCAACCGGTACTAATGGTTGTGTGCTGCCACCGGCGGTGCACAATGTTTAGTCCCACCTCGCCGAGCGAAGGGCAGCCGCACTGGTTTATAAACCCAGCCGCGGCTGCTCCTTCAAGCTTCTCTATATAGCAGGCTTCTGGGCCTAACTAGGGCGCGCTGCCCTGTGAGTCTGCTGGCCCTTCTGGGCCTGCAATTGCATACCCTAGGTCTAGCAGGCCCACTGGGCGGCGTGCCAACAAATTTTTTATATAGTTTTTTCTTTTCTTCATTATTTATTTTCTTCTATTTATTTTTGAGTAATTTTTTATATGGTTTTTTTCTTTTTTACATTATTTATTTTCTTCTATTTATTGTTGAGTAAATTTTCTGTATAGTTTTATTCTTTTCTGCTTTATTTATTTTCTTCTATTTATTTCTGAGTAGTTTTTTTGTGACCCTCTCTACTCTCATACTCCGAAATGATAATACCATCGCAAGTTTCAACATTTTCAGAGTTCATTTTGTAGTGATTTTCAATTTCACGGTCATTTAGCTCTCTAAACAATTAGGTAAATGACCGAAAAACAACAAATGATGTCAGAACATGTTGGAAATTGATGACGTCGCTTTGAATGCTGCATACTGAACACAAAAGAAGTCCGGAGTTCAAATAAGTTTAAAAAACATTGAAGTGCCCGTGTAACAGATGAGTTCTTGTCCGAAACCCTGATACTCAAAAAGAGTTTGTCCAGTTTGTACACGAAGTGCATCCAGTTTTTGCCGTGACCCTCTCTACTCTTTCGCACATGCTATGCGGGTGAAATGATGATACCATGCCAAGTTTCAACATTTTTAGAGTTCATTTTGTAGTGATTTTCAATTTCACGGTCATTTAGCTCTCTAAACAATTAGGTAAATGACCGAAAAACAACAAATGATGTCAGAACATGTTGGAAATTGATGACGTTGCTTTGAGTGCTGCATACTGAACA
>NC_041388.1:712330050-712336340 GCF_002162155.2 Triticum dicoccoides | reverse complement strand
CGTCGCTTTGAATGCTGCATACTGAACACAAAAGAAGTCCAGAGTTCAAATAAGTTTAAAAAACATTGAAGTGCCCGTGTAACAGATGAGTTCTCGTCCGAAACCCTGATACTCCGAAAGAGTTTGTCCAGTTTGTACACGAAGTGCGTCCAATTTTTGCCGTGGCCCTCTCTACTCTTTCTCACATGCTATGCGGGTGAAATGATGATACCATGCCAAGTTTCAACATTTTCAGAATTCATTTTATAGTAATTATCAATTTCACGATCATTTAGCTCTCTAAACAATTAGGTAAATGACCGAAAAACAACAAATGATGTCAGAACATGTTGGAAATTGATGACGTCGCTTTGAATGCTGTATACTGAACACAAAAGAAGTCCGAAGTTCAAATAAGTTATTAAAAATAAAAAAGAGGTGCAATGCTGGGTAATTTGCTTCAAGCCTTTCGGAATAATGTAGACTGCACTGCACATAGCTCAGTGCAATCTATGCTATTCCGAAAGGCTTGAAGCTAATCAACGTGCAGGTGAGCATTGCGCCTCTTCGTCATTGTCTCTGCACTCACAGCGTATAAACCGCTCATACTGCCTCTCTCTTGGCGAGGTGGGACTAAAAATCAGCTTACTAAGAAACTCTAGTACCGGTTCATGACATAAACCGGTACTAAAGGTCTTCGTGGGGGCCCCAGCCTGACCACAGCCGCACTGGCCACATTAGTACCGGTTCGTGGCATGAACCGATACTAAAGGTTGCCCACGACCGGTACTAATGATGCCCGCCCGCCTAGCCGTTGGAACCGGCACTAATGGTCACATTAGTGCCGGCTCAAATTCAAACCGACACTAATGTGCTTCACATTTGACCCTTTTTCTACTAGTGCTCGGCCCGCCGTTCAGCCCCGGTGGGCACCGGTCGTACCGGGACGCCGCCGGTGCTCAACTTCCATGAGCCCAGCACCCGCATGTCTGGGAGCACCGGATAGTCGGTCTCGTAGAGGAGGCGCGCCTCGTCCTCCTGGATATGGCGTCGGCCGAAGCCGTTCGCCGCCGCGGAGTCGCCGGGGTACCGTTCAGCCATTGCTCGTCGGCGGGGGAAGAGGGGGGTGGAGGTGGCTTCTGTGGGGAGACGAGGCGAGAGAAGGCGAGTTGTGGCGACTGTGGCGTTCACCTGCGGGGTGGTCGGCTTTTATAGCCGAAGGGGGTGGGTGAGAACCTGCATGCTGGGCGATGCGTGGCGAGAGCGGGCGGGACGGGCGTCGCGACGCCTTCACGAGGCATCAATGGAGGCTAGCCGGTGCGGCAGCGCGGCAGCCTTGGCATTGATTCCTGCGGAACTGAGGCGATGAGGACGACGAAGCGGCGTGTCGCTGACTCGGCGGGCTCATTCCCGTTTGCGTTGAAATCGTTTTCCACGCCCTCCCTCCCCCTCCTCCCGCGCACGCGCCGGGTTCGGCCAGGGTCTCCCGACGCCAGTTTCGGCTCAAACCGACAAAAAACGGACTCCTGAAGACGCGACTGGGCCATTTTTTGGGCGACGGCGAAAAAAAATGGTCCGGGGGAGAGGGACTGTTGGGGGCGTGGCTGGAGATGCTCTAAGCGATCCTCGGAGAACCGCACAGGGGAGCCGAGCCGGCGGTCCTGCCGCGTGAGATGGGATCCTGGCCACCGCGCGGACTGTAGATGTGTTTTGCAGAATCGTGTAGGAGAGCCAAGCCAGCGGTCATGCAGGAGGGGCGTGAGATGTGGGAGGGCCGTCGGCTAAATTGAGGGAGAGAGACGGTCGCAGCTTTGTACATTGTTTTTCTTTGGGCTTCTGTACGGTGTTTGTGTACGCTGGGGAGCCGGTGGTGGGCCTCTACAGCTTGTAACCGAAGTGCATGTTGGTCAATCCATGGTGGGTCCCTCATGTAAGCTAGTGATGAAACGCTGACGTGGCTGGTTGATGATATGGATAGACTGCATATCAAAATAAATAAATTAATGGGGATGAACTATTTAGATATTATAGATGTGTTTCCTATCTTAAAAAAGATCCGTAACTTCATTAAACTCCCTAATTTTGAAGCTCTCTCCATCAATTGGGGTGTCTAATTTGGATTTGGGTTGGTTGATTTTGATTGGGTCAAGCAAGTGGGTCAACTTTGTGGTAGACTGAGAACTATCAGCTTTCATTCTTCGATGCGGCATAGGAAGACCAAGATATGTAACCTCAAATACCTTCATTGTAATTAATCTTTATTACAAGACCATGGTGGACACTTGATTTTCCACAAATACACTACTTCGCAAACATAATCCAACACTTGTCCGGATTGAGTAATAGACCAGTCCCCATCTCATAGAGTGTCAAAATATTCTAGCTGAGGGTTAAAGTGATAAGAGTGTTATCCCAGCTCAGTTACCTTGGTTTTGTTTGTATTGTAACATTGCTTTCTACTCTCTCTTTTCTGATTTATAAGGCTCAATTCAAAAATCTCACCAACCAAGGTAGACTAGTAAGCTTGCACGTGCAATGCACGTCTCAAACATTGTTCAATCGAAATTCAAACCAATATACATACAAATGGTTCAAAATATATATATTAAATGCATTTAATAATAAATGTCTGAAAATATAAATTAAATGCATAAAAATGTTTCAAAATATATAAATTAAATGGATACACAGTGTTGTGATGTTGCCCAAGTTGTATTTTGAAAAGTGGGAGTATTGTGGTCATACAAACAATATATACATTATTTCATTCGTTCACTATTTTCATAGGTTGTAAAAAGAACAGATTAAATCTAGTTATAATTGGAAAGCATCATTGAATTGTGTCAGTCCATGGACATGCAATCCTAAAATTGTTCTTAATATCATGATGTAAACAGGTGATAACTAAAGATGGAAAAAAGTAATAAATGGATACAGTCAATATCATGGTATGATCAATCGACAACTCAAGGCTGAGAAAAATTAAATCAAGGAATAGTTAAATCAACGGATGATTCACAGATGAGGTCGCTAACCAAAGGCTTGCGTAAAGATGCTAATGGCGTTGATAAGGTATTGTGGAATTTCTAAGACTTGATTATGTACTGCAGATACTCACCCTAATGACTACTAAAATGGAATAAATCACACACAAATATCAATGCCATTTAACCAACATTCAAAAGTGAAATCTTAATATCAAAATGTTTTTCTTAAAGCAGAGAGTGTATATTACAACCGTTATTGCCAATAAAAATAAATGTTGACAAAAAATATCATAAATCCAGGACATCCATCTGATTGCCTAGCTCAAGGGTTATATGCACCCAAGACGCTACAACAACATCATCATCGGTCATGTACACAAATATATGCTTAAATTTCTTCCATCAGTGCCACCCATTCGTAGTGCCGTTAGCTTAAATTTCTTCCTCAATGGGCAATCAAGATTATGCTCCGCGGAATTTTGCATGGAATTCCTTATTATTTAAGAAGTGAATATCACAGCTCATAAAATAATCCAATGAACACACAAGCAAAAAAATGAAAGAAAAAATGCATAGTATATATAAGCTATAAAAGATAATCATCTTGGTCAGTCAACATAATTGACATGACAGACATTGGATGCTTTTAAGAAAATAGGTACATGCATAATAGGAGTCTTCTATCAACATCCCTTCTTAAAACGTATACATGTATCAGAAATACATGCTTCCACCCATCCACATCAAGAACAGAAGGACAATATATAAACAAAAACACTGACAAAGGGGGGCTAACCTTGCTGATTGCTGCTGTAGGTTAGCATAGATATGGAAGGCAATAGGTGCAGGGGCATGCAGAATATGCAGTGGAGAAACCTGGACAAGTGGAGATGCTCAAATTTCTCGTCCGCTTAACACACTACAGCCTAGAGTCTAAACATCATGCAGGGGCGGTGGTCAATGCCAGAGAACGTCTCGTTAATGGAGTCATCTCGATGGTCTGAATGCGAAGGAAGGGATCAAGAACGATCAGACAGTATAACTTCCTTTAGTCCGAACGGCAGATCATGATCGTTGAATCAGAACAAGATCAACACATCCTTGTATGTGCTAGGCTCCACCAGTGGCTTGCTACTGTCATTATCACCGCAACATGATGAAGATGAATATCTTGGTGAGGTCACATATTCTGAGTATGGTTCTTTAGATATATCACTTCCAGGCTTCCAGCATCAGATCTTGTTATCCTTCTTCTCTTGTTAGGTCCAAAGCAAGGTGGTGGCTGGTGGGGTGTATGATGAGCTTGTGAAACTTGACGACACCCTAACACAATCTCCAGAATCATCACCATCGCTCTTTACACTCTCAGTGTCCAGTCCATGGTAGATGGGCTGTTTTGGAATGAACTATGTATTCAGATGTCCAGGAGTATCATAATAAAATAAATAATATCAGTTCTCGGGGTTTTTCTTTCCCTAGAGAGGTATTTCGTTTCCGAAACACGATTGAATGAACACAAGCGTCAACCATAAGTATAAAATGCAAGTACTTACAGGATGATCTTGATTACTGTACTTCCGAGCTCCTTCACAAGAGGAAGTATGTTGCGTGCCATTTAAGGCAGGATAGGCGTCAGAGAAGAACTTCTTTGTGATTGTAAATGCTGCAGCATGTAGTCGCAATTAACACATAGCACTCATGGAGGCATAATGTGAGGTACACTACATAATTTTAAAATTTCCTTGGCCAGACACACCAAACAAGCCGGTTTGAAGAAGTTTGAACTCTTAACAAAAAACACAGATGTTCTCATCATTCAGATTTTCGACTAATTGTCTGTCTGATTTGCACATACTACCTCTGCATACAAGCCAAAAGAAAAATTACCTTAGCTGATGCCTATTGCACATTGAAAAGAAGGCAACAAAACAGTAGAAAATTCTCCGGGCTGCATGGAAAATCTAAAACAAGAGCCGATGTAAGTTGCATAATATACTAATTGAAAAAAATAGTAGGCATGCAAACAAATTTATGTTACCTGGTACAGAAGATTTTCCAGTGTAATCCCCAAATGGTAGTTTCAGATATAAGTGCAGGTGCACTGGATGCAGAACCTGAAGGAAATATGCCCTAGAGGAAATAATAAAGTTATTATTTATTTCCTTATATCATGATAAATGTTTATTATTCATGCTAGAATTGTATTAACCGGAAACATAATACATGTGTGAATACATAGACAAACAAAGTGTCACTAGTATGCCTCTATTTGACTAGTTCGTTAATCAAAGATGGTTATGTTTCCTAACCATGAACAATGAGTTGTTATTTGATTAATGGGATCACATCATTAAGTGAATGATCTGATTGACATGATCCATTCCATTAGCTTAGCACCTGATCGTTTAGTATGTTGCTATTGCTTTCTTCATGACTTATACATGTTCTTATGACTATGAGATTATGCAACTCCCGTTTGCCGGAGGAACACTTTGTGTGCTACCAAACGTCACAACGTAACTGGGTGATTATAAAGGAGCTCTACAGGTGTCTCCAAAGGTACATGTTGGGTTGGCGTATTTCGAGATTAGGATTTGTCACTCCGATTGTCGGAGAGGTATCTCTGGGCCCTCTCGGTAATGCACATCACTTAAGCCTTGCAAGCATTGCAACTAATGAGTTAATTGCGGGATGATGTATTACAGAATGAGTAAAGAGACTTGCCGGTAACGAGATTGAACTAGGTATTGGAATACCGACGATTGAATCTCGGGCAAGTAACATACCAATGACAAAGGGAACAACGTATGTTGTTATGGGGTCTGACCGATAAAGATCTTCGTAGAATATGTAGGAGCCGATATGGGCATCCAGGTCCCGCTATTGGTTATTGACCGGAGACATGTCTCAGTCATGTCTACATTGTTCTCGAACCCGTAGGGTCCGCACGCTTAAGGTTACGATGACAGTTATATTATGAGTTTATGCATTTTGATGTACCGAAGGTTGTTCGGAGTCCCGGATGTGATCACGGACATGACGAGGAGTCTCAAAATGGTTGAGACATAAAGATTGATATATTGAAAGCCTATGTTTGGATATCGGAAGTGTTCCGGGTGAAATCGGGATTTTACCGGAGTACCGGGAGGTTACCGGAACCCCCCGGGAGCTATATGGGCCATAGTGGGCCTTAGTGGAAAAGAGAAGAGGCATCCCAACATGGGCCGCGCGCCCCTCCCCTCCCTTGGTCCGAATAGGACAAGGAGAGGGGGCCGGCCCCTCTCTCTCTTTTCCCCCCTCCGCGAATCCTATTCCAACTAGGAT
>NC_041388.1:712315378-712329812 GCF_002162155.2 Triticum dicoccoides | reverse complement strand
AGAGACACACAAGTTGATCCACGTGATCTATTCCTTAGCCGTGTGCGGCGCCCCCAGCCACCATAGTCCTCGATAATATTGTAGCGGTGCTTAGGCGAAGCCCTGCAGCAGTAGTACATCAAGATCGTCACCACGCCGTCGTGCTGACGGAACTCTTCCCCGACACTTTGCTGGATCGGAGTCCGGGGATCGTCATCGAGCTGAACGTGTGCTAAAACTCGGAGGTGCCGTAGTTTCGGTGCTTGATCGGTCGGGCCGTGAAGACGTACGACTACATCAACCAAACGCTTCCGTTGTCGATCTACCGGGTACGTAGATCACACTCTCCCCTCGTTGCTATGCATCACCATGATCTTGCGTGTGCGTAGGAATTTTTTTGAAATTACTACGTTCCCCAACAGTGGCATCCGAGCCTAAGTTTTATATGTTGATGTTATATGCACGAGTACAAAACAAGTGAGTTGTGGGCGATATAAGTCATACTGCTTACCAGCATGTCATACTTTGGTTCGGCGGTATTGTTGGATGAAGCGGCCCAGACCGACATTACGCGTACGCTTACGCGAGACCGGTTCTCCCAACGTGCTTTGCGCAGAGGTGGCTTGCGGGTGACAGTTTCTCCAAAATTAGTTGAACCAAGTGTGGCTACGCCCGGTCCTTGCAAAGGTTAAAACAACACCAACTTGACAAACTATCATTGTGGTTTTGATGCGTAGGTAAGATTAGTTCTTGCTTAAGCCCGTAGCAGCCACGTAAAACTTGCAACAACAAAGTAGAGGACGTCTAACTTGTTTTGCAGGGCATGTTGTGATGTGATATGGTCAAGACATGATGCTGAATTTTATTGTATGAGATGATCATGTTTTGTAACCGAGTTATCGGCAACTGGTAGGAGCCATATGGTTGTCGCTTTATTGTATGCAATGCAATCGCGATGTAATGCTTTACTTTATCACTAAGAGGTAGCGATAGTCATGGAAGCACAAGCTTGGCGAGACGATGACGATGCTATGATGGAGATCAAGGTGTCACGCCGGTGACGATGGTGATCACGACAGTGCTTCGGAGATGGAGATCACAAGCACAAGATGATGATGGCCATATCATATCACTTATATTGATTGCATGTGATTTTTATCTTTTTATGTATCTTATCTTGCTTTGATTGACGGTAGCATTATAAGATGATCTCTCACTAATTATCAAGAAGTGTTCTCCCTGAGTATGCACCGTTGCGAAAGTTCTTCGTGCTGAGACACCACGTGATGATCGGGTGTGATAGGCTCTACGTTCAAATACAACGGATGCAAAACAGTTGCACACGCGGAATACTCAGGTTATACTTGACGAGCCAAGCATATACAGATATGGCCTCAGAACACAGAGACCGAAAGGTCGAGCGTGAATCATATAGTAGATATTATCAACATAGTGATGTTCACCAATGAAACTACTCCATCTCACGTGATGATCGGACATGGTTTAGTTGATTTGGATCACGTAATCACTTAGAGGATTAGAGGGATGTCTATCTAAGTGGGAGTTCTTTAAGTAAATTAACTAAACTTAAATTTATCATGAAACTTAGTACCTGATAAGTATCTTGCTTGTTTATGCTTGATTGTAGATAGATGGCTCGTGCTGTTGTTCCGTTGAATTTTAATGCGTTTCTTGAGAAAGCAAAGTTGAAAGATGATGGTAGCAATTACACGGACTGGGTCCATAACTTGAGGATTATCCTCATTGCTGCAAAGAAGAATTACGTCCTGGAAGCACCGTTGGGTGCCAGGCCTGCTGCTGGAGCAACGCCGGATGTTATGAAAGTCTGGCAGAGCAAAGCTGATGACTACTCAATAGTTCAGTGTGCCATGCTTTACGGCTTAGAATCGGGACTTCAACGACGTTTTGAACGTCATGGAGCATATGAGATGTTCCAGGAGTTGAAGTTAATATTTCAAGCAAATGCCCGGATTGAGAGATATGAACTCTCCAATAAGTTCTATAGCTGTAAGATGGAGGAGAACAGTTCTGTTAGTGAGCATATACTCAAAATGTCTGGGTATAATAATCACTTGATTCGATTGGGAGTTAATCTTCCAGATGATTGCGTCGTTGATAGAATTCTCCAATCACTGCCACCAAGCTACAAGAGCTTCGTGATAAACTATAATATGCAAGGGATGAATAAGACTATTCCCGAGCTCTTTGCAATGCTGAAAGCTGGGGAGGTAGAAATCAAGAAGGAGCATCAAGTGTTGATGGTCAACAAGACCACTAGTTTCAAGAAAGAGCAAAGGGAAGAAGAAGGGAAACTTCAAAAAGAACAGCAAGCAAGTTGCTACTCAAGAGAAGAAACCCAAACCTGGACCTAAGCCTGAAACTGAGTGCTTCTACTACAAGCAGACTGGTCACTGGAAGCGGAACTGCCCCAAGTATTTGGCGGATAAGAAGGATGGCAAGGTGAACAAAGGTATATGTGATATACATGTTATTGATGTGTACCTTACTAATGCTCGCAGTAGCACCTGGGTATTTGATACTGGTTCTGTTGCTAATATTTGCAACTCGAAACAGGGACTACAGATTAAGCGAAGATTGGCTAAGGACGAGGTGACGATGCACGTGGGAAACGGTTCCAAAGTCGATGTGATCGCAGTCGGCACGCTACCTCTACATCTACCTTTGGGATTAATATTAGACCTAAATAATTGTTATTTGGTGCCAGCGTTAAGCATGAACATTATATCTGGATCTTGTTTGATGCGAGACGGTTATTCATTTAAATCTGAGAATAATGGTTGTTCTATTTATATGAGTAATATCTTTTATGGTCATGCACCCTTGAAGAGTGGTCTATTCTTGTTGAATCTCGATAGTAGTAACACACATATTCATAATGTTGAAGCCAAAAGATGCAGAGTTGATAATGATAGTGCAACTTATTTGTGGCACTGCCGTTTAGGTCATATCGGTGTAAAGCGCATGAAGAAACTCCATACTGATGGACTTTTGGAACCACTTTATTATGAATCACTTGGTACTTGCGAACCATGCCTCATGGGCAAGATGACCAAAACACCGTTCTCCGGTACTATGGAGAGAGCAACGGATTTGTTGGAAATCATACATACAGATGTATGTGGTCCGATGAATATTGAGGCTCATGGCGGATATCGTTATTTTCTCACCTTCACAGATGACTTAAGCAGATATGGGTATATCTACTTAATCAAACATAAGTCTGAAACGTTTGAAAAGTTCAAAGAATTTCAGAGTGAAGTTGAAAATCATCGTAACAAGAAAATAAAGTTTCTACGATCTGATCGTGGAGGAGAATATTTGAGTTACGAGTTTGGTGTACATTTGAAAAATTGTGGAATAGTTTCGCAACTCACGCCACCCGGAACACCACAGCGTAATGGTGTGTCCGAACGTCGTAATCGTACTTTACTAGATATGGTGCGATCTATGATGTCTCTTACTGATTTACTGCTATCGTTTTGGGGATACGCTCTAGAGACGGCCGCATTCACGTTAACTAGGGCACCATCAAAATCCGTTGAGACGATGCCTTATGAACTGTGGTTTGGCAAGAAACCAAAGTTGTCGTTTCTGAAAGTTTGGGGCTGCGATGCTTATGTGAAAAAGCTTCAACCTGATAAGCTCGAACCCAAATCGGAGAAATGTGTCTTCATAGGATATCCAAAGGAGACTATTGGATACACCTTCTATCACAGATCCGAAGGCAAGACTTTTGTTGCTAAATTCGGGAACTTTCTAGAGAAGGAGTTTCTCTCGAAAGAAGTGAGTGGGAGGAAAGTAGAACTTGACAAGGTAACTATACCCTCTCCCTTATTGGAAAGTAGTACATCACAGAAAACTGTTTCTGTGACACCTACACCAGTTAGTGAGGAAGCTAATGATGATGATCATGAAACTTCAGAACAAGATACTACTGAACCTCGTAGATCAACCAGAGTAAGATCCGCGCCAGAGTGGTACGGTAATCCCGTTCTGGAAGTCATGATACTAGATCATGATGAACCTACGAACTATGAAGAAGCGATGGTGAGCCCAGATTCCGCAAAGTGGCTTGAAGCCATGAAATCTGAGATGGGATCCATGTATGAGAACAAAGTATGGACTTCGGTTGACTTGCCAGATGATCGGCAAGCAATTGAGAATAAATGGATCTTCAAGAAGAAGACTGACGCTGACGGTAATATTACTGTCTACAAAGCTCGACTTGTCGCAAAAGGTTTTCGACAAGTTCAAGGGATTGACTACGATGAGACCTTCTCACCCGTAGCGATGCTTAAGTCTGTCCGAATCATGTTAGCAATTGCCGTATTTTATGATTATGAAATTTGGCAGATGGATGTCAAAACTGCATTCCTGAATGGATTTCTGGAAGAAGAGTTGTATATGATGCAACCAGAAGGTTTTGTCAATCCAAAGGGAGCTAACAAAGTGTGCAAGCTCCAGCGATCCATTTATGGACTGGTGCAAGCCTCTCGGAGTTGGAATAAACGTTTTGATAGTGTGATCAAAGCATTTGGTTTTATACAGACTTTTGGAGAAGCCTGTATTTACAAGAAAGTGAGTGGGAGCTCTATAGCATTTCTGATATTATATGTAGATGACATATTACTAATTGGGAATGATATAGAATTTCTGGATAGCATAAAAGGATACTTGAATAAGAGTTTTTCAATGAAAGACCTCGGTGAAGCTGCTTACATATTAGGCATTAAGATCTATAGAGATAGATCAAGACACTTAATTGGACTTTCACAAAGCACATACCTTGACAAAGTTTTGAAGAAGTTCAAAATGGATCAAGCAAAGAAAGGGTTCTTGCCTGTGTTACAAGGTGTGAAGTTGAGTAAGACTCAATGCCCGACCACTGCAGAAGATAGAAAGAATATGAAAGATGTTCCCTATGCTTCAGCCATAGGCTCTATCATGTATGCAATGCTGTGTACCAGACCTGATGTGTGCCTTGCTATAAGTCTAGCAGGGAGGTACCAAAGTAATCCAGGAGTGGATCACTGGATAGCGGTCAAGAACATCCTGAAGTACCTGAAAAGGACTAAGGATATGTTTCTCGTATATGGAGGTGACAAAGAGCTCATCGTAAAAGGTTACGTTGATGCAAGCTTTGACACTGATCCGGACGATTCTAAATCGCAAACTGGATACGTGTTTACATTAAACGGTGGAGCTGTCAGTTGGTGCAGTTCTAAACAAAGCGTTGTAGCGGGATCTACATGTGAAGCGGAGTACATAGCTGCTTCGGAAGCAGCAAATGAAGGAGTCTGGATGAAGGAGTTCATATCCGATCTAGGTGTCATACCTAGTGCATCGGGTCCAATGAAAATCTTTTGTGACAATACTGGTGCAATTGCCTTGGCAAAGGAATCTAGATTTCACAAGAGAACCAAGCACATCAAGAGACGCTTCAATTCCATCCTGGATCTAGTCCAGGTGGGAGACATAGAGATTTGCAAGATACATACGGATCTGAATGTTGCAGACCCGTTGACTAAGCCTCTTCCACGAGCAAAACATGATCAGCACCAAGGCTCCATGGGTGTTAGAATCATTCCTGTGTAATCTAGATTATTGACTCTAGTGCAAGTGGGACACTGAAGGAAATATGCCCTAGAGGCAATAATAAAGTTATTATTTATTTCCTTATATCATGATAAATGTTTATTATTCATGCTAGAATTGTATTAACCGGAAACATAATACATGTGTGAATACATAGACAAACAAAGTGTCACTAGTATGCCTCTACTTGACTAGTTCGTTAATCAAAGATGGTTATGTTTCCTAACCATGAACAATGAGTTGTTATTTGATTAACGGGATCACATCATTAAGTGAATGATCTGATTGACATGACCCATTCCATTAGCTTAGCACCCGATCGTTTAGTATGTTGCTATTGCTTTCTTCATGACTTATACATGTTCCTATGACTATGAGATTATGCAACTCCCGTTTGCCGGAGGAACACTTTGTGTGCTACCAAATGTCACAACGTAACTGGGTGATTATAAAGAAGCTCTACAGGTGTCTCCAAAGGTACATGTTGAGTTGGCGTATTTCGAGATTAGGATTTGTCACTCCGATTGTCGGAGAGGTATCTCTGGGCCCTCTCGGTAATGCACATCACTTAAGCCTTGCAAGCATTGCAACTAATGAGTTAGTTGCGGGATGATGTATTACAGAACGAGTAAAGAGACTTGCCGGTAACGAGATTGAACTAGGTATTGGAATACCGACGACCGAATCTCGGGCAAGTAACATACCGATGACAAAGGGAACAACGTATGTTGTTATGCGGTCTGACCGATAAAGATCTTCGTAGAATATATAGGAGCCAATATGGGCATCCAGGTCCCGCTATTGGTTATTGACCGGAGACATGTCTCGGTCATGTCTACATTGTTCTCGAACCCGTAGGGTCCGCACGCTTAAGGTTACGATGATAGTTATATTATGAGTTTATGCATTTTGATGTACCGAAGGTTGTTCGGAGTCCCGAATGTGATCACGGACATGACGAGGAGTCTCTAAATGGTCGAGACATAAAGATTGATATATTGGAAGCCTATGTTTGGATATCGGAAGTGTTCTGGGTGAAATCGGGATTTTACCGGAGTACCGGGAGGTTACCGGAACCCCCCGGGAGCTATATGGGCCATAGTGGGCCTTAGTGGAAAAGAGAAGAGGCAGCCCAACATGGGCCGCACGCCCCTCCCCTCCCTTGGTCCGAATAGGACAAGGAGAGGGGGCCGGCCCCTCTCTCTCTTTTCCCCCCTCCGTGAATCCTATTCCAACTAGGATTGGGGGGGAATCCTACTCCCAGAGGGAGTAGGACTCTCCTGGCGCGCCTCTCCTAGGCCGGCCGCACCCCCCCTTTAGTCCTTTATATACGGAGGCAGGAGCACCCCAGAGACACAGGTTGATCTACGTGATCTTATTCTTAGCCGTGTGCGGCGCCCCCAGCCACCATAGACCTCGATAATATTGTGGCGGTGCTTAGGCGAAGCCCTGCGGCAGTAGTACATCAGGATCGTCACCACGCCGTCGTGCTGACGGAACTCTTCCCCGACACTTTGCTAGATCGGAGTCCGGGGATCGTCATCGAGCTGAACGTGTGCTAAAACTCGGAGGTGCCGTAGTTTCGGTGCTTGATCGCTCGGGCCGTGAAGACGTACGACTACATCAACCAAACGCTTCCGTTGTCGATCTACCGGGTACGTAGATCACACTCTCCCCTCGTTGCTATGCATCACCATGATCTTGCGTGTGCGTAGGAATTTTTTTGAAATTACTACGTTCCCCAACAGAACCAACATGATATAACGAACTTAATGTTGACCAGGTTTGTCTAAAACATCAACAATATCATGACAGAAGTGTGCTACAAAACTTGCTAGTGCAGTGACAAGTCGGAAAGGTGCGGCTAGTATCTCTCCGACGAACCAAATTACAGGGTACAAGACTGAATTGGCTGCAGTAAATAAAATGCAAATAAAAATATTAGTAAGTCATCAGAATAATAAAAAAGCAAAGGGAAAAAGAAACAAATCATTTGGGAGACTACAGTAACCATACCAATATTAAATATCGTACTGAAGATGAATCAAAATGGCCAAATGATAACCACACTGCATGATGTCTCCATCGCTACCATTGCAGCTGAACTGAGATATTCAACTGTTTCTGCACACACGTTCCATAGTGGCAGGGTACATTCAAGAACCTCCAACAGTGGCCCCATAATTGGCTTTGTCAATACACTAAGAACAGACTTAGTAGCATTGAACTCTGCCTTGTAAGCTGAAGTAAAATGTACAAGAAATTGTATACCAACACCTGAGTCCAATAGCATTGAATGATGCCTTGTATGCTGAAGCTTATTGTTTGTGAGTGACTGAAAGTATTACCATCAGAACGGAGTGTATCCAAGGCATGTGTATCTATTACACCTCAAATATAAAATTAGCTTCCATGCAAAAGAAAATTTTAGCTTAAACAAATTGTACTCTACAATACCTAATATTGTACTATTTTGAAGATCTTTGGAGCAGGTTTTTCATTCCTTGGTTGTGTGTCTAAGTGTACAAATTAATTAGATCATACCACTCAACTATAATCAAATAAATTAGTGTAATCTGTGTGGCGGGAGAGAAGTACCACTCACCAAAGGATAGGAACGGACTGGGTAATGATGTCCTTGACAACTACAAATCACAATGTCAAAGCACATCTGGGATCGCCGCATCTGCCTGATCACTAATTGAAATGTGCTCTTCGCTGCAGCATATATTGTCATAACATTCAGATATCAAAATCTTTGAATGGCATATACATGACCTCCAAGAGAACTATTGGAAAAGTCTTACTATACTCCTTATTTATGCATGTAAGCCAACACAAACATTCACACCACGTCCAGTGATCCCTCCATCAGCTCAAAAAGCCATTATCTATTTTTGACCTCTATTGGAAGCCCGCCTCAGCCTGTCGATGCGTCGGCTGAGACTAAGCTGCTCGTCAGTGCTTCTAGATGGCGGCTCCATCTTTTTCATGAATAGAAATCTCCGTATCCATCTTTTGGTGAATAGAAATCTCCATCTCTGCTTCCTCCAAAAAGCTTACCGTCTACCACCTATGCTTCTGCGATGATGGTCATTGTGCTGCATCAAGGAAAATAAAATAGTTGGACAAACTTTTAGGTACCAGCAGAAGCAGATTGAACTGGAAATCTTAAACATGCCATATGAAAAACAAAGTAAATATTCAACTTCTACAAAAAACACGACTAATCTAGTAAAGTAATTTGGAATGTCGGCTTAACTAACTCTTTACCACTAATCTACAAAAGATACGAAGTAATCTAATAAAGTATGAAAAAAGGAGAATGAATGTAGGCCTTTGTTTACACATGACATCAATCTGGCTTACAAAACTGGTCCACAGGAGACCGAGATGCTGGGTTAGAATGTTTTTAGATTTATTGTAGGGTGGATGCAGTAAAACATGACCATGACAAACACCATGACAGTATTTTAAAGCAATATATACAAGCTATATGATTCATGCACCTAATTATCTAAGAGTAATCCAAATAAACTTGACATATTAACTGCAGCAAAGCTTCCATGGCATGCAGAAACAGAGCATGTTGCTGGATCAACAATACAACAACCTACAGTATATGCTTGATTTTGGTTTGGATTCAGAAAATCTGTACGTTGTTTGTAATTCAGAAATTCATTGCTTCGTTCATGCGCTCAACATAGACAAATTAAATTAGACCTACACAGTAAAAAAGAATAGTAACCTTTCTAGAAATTGTTTTAGTTTGGTAGGTCTTTAGCGCCTTGTTTTACGGTGACCATCTCCTATCACATATCACAGGTAAAATTCCACCCTTCCAGGTCACCCTGCCATGGCCCTACTTAAGCTCCTTCTCGTTCGTACTCCGGTTCCAATTAAGCAAACCCCCTCTTCTCCCAAATATTGCCTAATCTTAAAAAAATCATCAGCACATCATGCAGCAGGAGAAAACCCATACCAAATGTACAGCTGCAGGAGTGCCGAACAACAATGCTTTCAGCCAATCAACGCTATTCAGAGAAAAAATCAACAAACTGAAAAAGCTTGCATGATGGACTGGACAAAATGATATACCTCTCCTCAAACATAACTTGGAGATGAGTTTGTAGACCTGTACATATACCTCTCAGATATATCCTTCAGGCTCAGGTTCAAATTTAGGCTCAAGTTCCTGGAAATGAGTTGCAATAAGAAAATCAGTGAGAAATTTACTCGCAACAAAGAGAAAATCAACAAAAGCCAAAATCAATGCTGAACTCGTCACCAGCATGCTGCACTTACTCCCTAAAAAACATCCTGCACTTACCGAGACAGCATGCCAATTCTTCCTCTCCTCTAATCAGGCAACTTGGCGAGATGTCATGTGTGGCGACCTGCCTACTGGAAAGAGCTGTCGAGGGAGGGCACGAAGAGGACCCTTTGTCAGCGAGCAGAGGAAGAGGCGAACACAATCACACATGTATCGATCCATCGATGTATAACTATTCTCGTCATCAAAATCAATTACAAGGTAATTCAGTAGTACTGATGAACCTGCTATGTCACAAGAACAACTAATTTATTCAGTAGTACACTAGTATTTGTTAACACTCTTGGTTGATACAGAGAATGAAGATAATGGTTTCTTTTACAAATATATTACAAGTATAACAAGAAGACGTAGTACATCAAAGATAATGGTTTCTTTAACAATCTTTGACGCAGCTTCTTCAGTTGAGAGGATGCAACTTCTTAAGGGGAGAAACCCCTTCATTAAAAAAGGAACACGAGACCGTACCGGCGCTCGCCGCTCGGGGATGCCTGCTGAGACGCTGTTGTCGCCATCCCTTGGTCCTCGCCGAACCTCTTTGTCACATTGTCCAGGAACTTGCTCAGCACCGAATCTTGGATTGGTGAGTCTGGCACGCAGCAGACCACATCGACGCCCACCTTGTCCCGGCAACCGCGGTGCGACCCCTCCATCCAGCGCACCATGAAACGGCACAGAGCTGGTCACCCGTGCGGAGATCGCCACAGCGGGCGTCGTCGAGGGTGGGGCACGTGGTGGCCGAGACGAAGAAGGATCGCTCGATTGACCGGACGACTGGTCCTGTTCTTGCACGACTGCTCCTGCCGCCTCCCCTTGCGCGTGCAGGTCGGCACCTCTTGTGCCCTCGCCGTCCGGCGGCTGCGGCGGACGGGAGCGGCGTTGCCAGCCGGGCCACTGTACCGGGGGAGGCACGGCCGGGCGCGCCTCTGCCAGAGGTCGCCGGATCCAGCGCCAGGACATGGGTCCGCGCCGCCATCAGATGGGCTCATGGGCGGCGGCAGTCCGCGGGCAGCAGAGGATTGTCGGCTCGGGGCGGCCGAGCGAAGGATCTGCGGGGGGCGGCCGAGCGAAGGATCTGCGGGAGACGTGGGCAGCAGAGGGGGAGTAGCGAAGGTCGTGGCGTTCGTGCGAGCAGTTTTGCTCAGGACGAAGGGATGGCGAGGATTGGTGGTGCGGATCGTCTGTCTGGGTCGTTTCGTTTATTGTGTGATTAGTGGCTTGCTAGTGTTAAACATAGAGAGACCATGGACCATTAGATCTTTATGATGGATGGGTGCGATTGTTTGGATCTGCCCCTCTCTTTCTTATATAGTGGTAGTAGATGGCATGGTGGGTAATTAAAGCGTAAAACACGTTTAGTATGCTAGAGAGATGTAGACCATCAGATTGCAGGTTTCGATGGATAGGATGATCTGGTTCTCCGCCCTCTCTTTCTTTTATAGTGGTAGTAGATGATGAGTGGTGGAATATTTTTTGTAGTTTGCAAAAGCACCCAATTAATGCTCTTGTTTTCCTCAAAAAATTATGTTTACGAATGCATTAATTGCAATGCATGCATGCATAAAGTGCATGCATTGGTCAGTTTTCTCTTAATACTTGCATGTAATGATTTAATGCACCTTGAAGTCTGAACATGTGATGGGGAACAACCAAATTGAGCCTTATAAAATGAAAAAACTAAAATTTTGAGATAAGCCCTATAAACCGAAAAGAGTGAAGTCTGAAATAAACCTTGAGATTGTAGAGGCCAACATAAACAAACCTTCATCTTTAAATCCCTGAAGTTGATACCCTGTATTTACATATCCCAGTTAATCCTAACCCTGTATCAGTAAAATCATGTTTGGCGTAGTACTAAAGGCGCGATCCCAGCCGGGATCGTTTCTACTGTCACTTACTATGTGGGCCCATATTTCATACGCATCTTCTTCCCCAATCTCTTCCTCACAAGTGCATGGCCGGTGGATCGATTCTAGCCACCGGCTAATTGGTGTGTGCAAGTACACCAAACAAACAAACGAACATGGTGTAGTGTAGAAGGCTTAGCTCGTCGTCGGCCATTGACGCCTCGTTTGTCTGGAGCTGCGCCGCCCCCTCTGACTTGAGGTGCCCGTGCGGCAGCGTCAGTCCATCGATAGCTGTTGGAAGAACCTTGCTACGGCAGCCTCACAGAGCGGAGCAGCTGCTTGGGCACGCCATCCAGGCGTCTCTCGAGCTCCTCGCCCGGCCCGTCCAGCCCGCGGACGACGGTGGTGACAAGGGTAACGCCGGCGGCGGCCGGAGAAGTCTTGTTCTTCCGTGAACTTCGTGAGGCGCGCGGTGAGTCTAGCCTGCTTGAAGTAGGCGAGGACGGCGAGGTACTGTTGGTGCCCTGATCAACGAAGTCGGCCATCTCACCAAGGCCGTGGTACTGTTGGTGCCGCTCGCCGGCGCAGCGTACTATTGTGGCTGGTGATGTCCCCGACCATAAGCAACCGCTGCCCACGCTGGTCAATACCATCTACCATCTACTGTTGCTACTGCTCGCCGCTGCCGTGCACATGGAAAGAGCAGCTTCCCTATGTGCACATGCTACATGCTAAGCTCACACAAGGTGACACTCTCGTCTTTGCTATGCTCTATGCTTCTTCTTTTTTAAGCCGGGCATATTGTGCTATGTGCTATTGCCATTGATAGATCCGAGGAAACGGAATAGCAGGAGATAGATGGGAACGAGGAAGAATGTCTATGATGCGTTGATCAGCGCCAACAGTGAAAGAAGCAGGTTCCCGGGTAGGATTGTGCTTTTCCCGATGTGCCAAACGTATCTAGGGTTCGAGTAGACCGGGATCAGAGAGGTCAGGGTACAGATTTTAGGGATTTAAAGATGAGGGTTCATTTGCGTCGGCCTCTACAACCTCAGGGTTTATTTCAGACTTCACTCAACCGGAAAGGAGGGAGTACTAAATATTTTGAATATATTATGCGCGAACACCATATTATACTCATAGATATGAATAATGTGATTAAGTCATCTCCAAGGCTGACCCGCTAGTTCGTTCCCGCCCACGAACCCCTTGGTGCGTCGCCATCCCACGAACGCCCTTCCTGGGTCTTGAGTCTTGACGTGTCCTGTTGCAGCAGATTGATCGGTTGATTATGAAGCTTGAAAAAGGAATTCTATCACAGTGACGCTCTCCGTCTCCGTCTCCGGTGGGCAATGAACCGACAGGGTGCTATCCGATGTTATGTTTTGGCTTGTGGCTCTAGCTAGCTGGTGTTGGAGCCCATCCTAAGGAATCTTATCGACCCAATCCTTGGCCGTGATTGAAAACCAAGGAAAGCAGAGCGCTGCGTCAACCGATCCATCCTTCGGCTTCGGCATGGCTGCTGGAGACGGCGAGCCGGTGCTGCAGTCCAAGAGCCTGTGCGTGTGCGTGGTGGGGGCCGGCATGGCCGGCCTGGCGGCGGCGCGCGAGCTGTGCCGGGAGGGCCACTACTCGCCACTAGTAGAAAACGGAGCTTTAAAACCGGTTCGTAAGGGCCTTTAGTGCCGGTTTCATAATCGGCACTAATTGGTGGGCACTAAAGGCCCCCCCTCCTTTAATACCGGTTCGGCACAAACCGGCGCTAAAGTGCCACCACGTGGCGTGAGCTCGCGCCCTGGTATGGGGGACCTGTTACCAACCGGTACTAAAGGTTTTCTTTAAATTTTTTTTTTTGAAAATTTTGAAAAAAAAATTTGATTATTTTTTTTGATTTTTAATTTTTCTAAATTATTTGGTGATTTAGTCTCTAATCACCTCTCTTAACTGCTCAAGTGTGGATCACTCATTCCAAATCATCTAACTTCCCGACCGATCACCCATCCCTCTCACTACTCCAGCCCGAGCACGCTTAACTTTCGGGTTCTATTCTCCTTCGTTTCCAAGTCTGCACTTGTTGTTTTCCTAACAATAGTAAGATGCCAATCCTATTAACCCTCAGGAGTTTAGCTTGAGTATGAAGTCACACATTTCACTGTTTGAGTTTGAAACTATTATTCTAAAAAACAGTAATTATTTAGTAACACTAATATTTCTTGAATAAGTTTGATCATAGTTTGACCATAGTTTGACCACAGTTTGACCATAGTTTGACCAGATTTGACCAAAATTCAAAAAATTGAAATAATTATTTAGTAACACTAATATTCTTGAATAATTATGTAGTAACATTAATACTTCTTGAATAAGTAGTTTGACCAGATTTAACCAAAAATTTTAAAAAAATTGAAATTTGACCATATCTTTTTTTTCTTTTGGAATTTGAGGATTCTAAAAAATTCCAAACAGACCGTAGGCTGTCTCCATCGCATGCGGATTTTCGTGCTGAATTTTTTGATATATTATACGTTTTTTTCCGACATCGTATGCAAAAGTTATAGCCGTTTTACATTTTCCCTACACTTTTTGCAAAACATGTCCAAATTTAAGTTTTCAAATTTTCCTAACTAGTAGATGTAGT
>NC_041388.1:712296514-712315135 GCF_002162155.2 Triticum dicoccoides | reverse complement strand
AAAATTGCCCTATAATGCCGGTTTGTGTCACAAACCGATACTATAGTTCAGACCCGTTTAGTACCGGTTCGTGGCACAAACCGGTACTAAAGGTTAGCCCTTTAGTACCGGTTCGTGCCACGAACCGGTACTAAAGGTGATCGTGGGGCCCCAGCCGGACGCCAGCCTGCCATCACCCCTTTAGTACCGATTCGTGCCACGAACCGGTACTAAGGGTGTGTTTGGTTCGGGGACCAAGTGTAATGGAATGTAATGGTTCCGTTCCACAGGAATGCAATGGTTCCGTCTCTGTGTTTGATATGAATAATGAGGTTGAATGGAACGGTTACATCTCAATGTCTGGTTGGTGGAATAGAATCGAATGAAAAATGTTTAAATTTGTGTTTGCTTTTTTGGCAATGTATGCAACATTGATATTATTTTTAGAAGCATCTTATTAAAATTCTGAAAAAACATTTTTATTATCTTTGCATCACCACTTAGTCAATGTACATACACAATCATACATTTACCAACAAATTTACACATGCACAAATTTATTTTTGCAAAAAGCAAGAACAAGCATGTACAAATAGATAACAAAACCTGTCAATAATCTAAACATCCGTGTACAAATTGGCAAGAACAATTGCAAAAGGAAAAAATACGCAGCTGCCACCTGAGCCGGCCACCATCGCTCTCCTATCGGACTGCCGCCTGAGCACTGGATCCGGTGCCCCTCTTCCCAGCCTTGGCCGCGCGGCCGCCGGTGCCACCCGCGTCGGCCGCCTGCTCCTCTTCTCGGCCGTGAGCCCCGCATTGCCCTCTGCTACCCCCGCTGCCGCCTGTATTCCCGAACATGGGTTGCGCACCACCGCGCCATGTCTGTCGGCTGAGCGCTGGGCACTGGCGCCCGTCTTCCCGGCCGCCGGCACGAATGAGAGAGAGGAGCAGCCGGCGGCGCTGTTGAAGGAGAGGAGCTGCCAGCGGCGCTGCTGAAGGAGAGGACCGGCCGCACCGCAGATGAAGGAGACGAGCAGCCGCCGCGCGGATCCAGGAGAAGCGGCCAGCGGCGTGGATTCGGGGAGGAGTGGTTGGTGGCGCGGATCCAGGAGGGAGCCAGGTTCATGCGACAGAAGGAGATGCGAGAAGCTTCGTGCGAGGGAGACGGGTGAGTAGTTCCGCGTGGTCCGCTCGATTTGGAGGAACCGCGCGGAACGGCATAAACAGGGAATATGCCGTTTCTGGAATCAAGTGGTTCTCGTTCGTTTCACTATCCAAACGCATGAATGGGCCTCGAGGATGAAGCCGACCCGTGCCATTCCACTTTGTGACATAAACCAAACACACCCTAAAGGTTCAATATGAACCGGCATTAATGCATAGTCGTTCGAACCGGCACTAATGGTACCATTAGTGCCGGCTCAAATTCAAACCGGCACTAATGTGCTTCATGTTTGACCCTTTTTCTACTAGCGCAGCCGATGCTCCCGAGCGACATCGAGGGCATGGGGGAGTGGACGCACCGGCAGCTGCACAGCCACTCATACCGGATGCCGGAGCAGTTCCGCACCGAGGCGGTGGTGGTGGTCGGGTGCGCGGAGAGCGGCAAGGACATCGCGCTGGACCTCTGCCGCGTTGCCAGGGGGGTGCACCTCGCGGCCAGCTCCGAGGCCACGGCCGCCACGCCGGCCGTGTCGAGGATGCTGGCCAACCACGGCGACGTGTTGCGCCTGCACACACGGAGGTATCTAGCACTTGTCTTGGATTTGTCTAGATACGGAGGTATCTAGCACTAAAATGAGTCTAGATACATCCGTATCTAGACAAAATTTGTCTAGATACGGAGGGAGTAGTATGGTATATTTACTTAGGTAGCCATGGCAAATTTTACTCTTTTTTGCCCTGGCAAAATTTAAACTCTTCTTCTATGTCAAAAATAAATTATATTCATATGGCAAATTTTACTTTTTTTTGCCATGGAAAAAATGATTTTCATTCACATGGCAAATTTTACTCTTTTTCTGCCGTGGCAAATTTTCCATGCCATGTGATTTGTATGGAGCATGTCAACTTAATTGCATGGAGTACACATCCATGTATAGATGCATTCATGTTCAACTTAATCCTGTATGGCAACTCTAATTGATGGGTCATGGCATTTTATTTAATACAGTATATGAATAAATTCATGACAATTTTTTGATTTTCTTGAGTACTCGAAAATAATCTTTGGCATGATATTTTTGTCATGGCAAATGCTGACAGCATACAGAATTGCTATATTGCAACATTGATGATGTTTGCATCCCACAACATAGAGATGTGCCAGACTATCCTTGTGAACGCACGGATGCTAGCTAGTTTTTTTTTTTTATTAAACAGAACGGATGCTAGCTAGCTAGAGCCTCACGTTGTTGAGCCGTGTCTGTGTCTTGGACATGCAGAGCATCTCCTCCGCCTTGATGCTCCTGTACCGCGGCGGTCCGCTCCCGTCGACGACCACCGGGGCGCACACCGTCGGGCCGTTCGCCCTGAAGAAGCACGCCACCGACACCCGGGGCCCCACGCTCTTGGACACCACGCGGTGCACCGGGCTCTTGAACCTGTCGTTGGACACCAGCTGCAGGAAGTCGCCGACGTTCACCACCAGCGACGCCTCCCCCATCGCCGGCACGTCCACCCACGCGGCGGGCTCGCTGCCGTCCTTGAGGAGGTCGTCCACGAGCACCTGGAGGCCGCCGACGGCGTCCTGGAGCAGCACGGTGAGGAAGCTGGGGTCGGAGTGCTTGACGGTGCCCATCGTGAGGTGCGGCTCCGGGCACGCCGGGTAGTAGTGGCCGGCCACGCTGAGCGCCGCCATGCAGCCGGCCTCCTCCTCCAGGTAGGCAGGACGAGGCAGCCCCAGGGCCTCCGACAGCAGCTCGAAGAGGGCGCGCCCCAGCCGCCGCATCTGCCCCGTGTACTCCGGCGCGACGCCCCTCAACGCCGGCGGGAGGAGGAGCTCCTCCGTCTCCTCGCCGGATGCCGGCCGGTCCGCGTCGTCCATGTACACGGTGTCGCGCCACTTGCCCACCAGCGTCTGGAAGAGGTCCGCGTTGCAGCTGTAGCGCACGCGCCTGGCCGCGTCCCGCGTGTAGTACGGCGCCTTGGCCTCCGCCGGCTCCTCGTTGAAGCGCCGCACCGCCGCCAGCATCCCCGACATGGCCGCCTCCGGCACGCCGTGGTTCGCCAGCAGGAAGAAGCCCACCGTCTCCGCCGCGGCCCTCACCGCGCCGACCACGGCCGAGCGCTCGCAGGAGAGGTCGACGATTGGAACGGCGACGTCGGTGGCGACAGTGGACGGGGCGAAGGCGTCGGGTGGGTGGTGGAAAATGGCCGGGATGGCGATGGCGCCGGCGTCCACGAGGCCCTTGACGCCGGCCTTGGTGTCGTCGAAGGCCCGGAGGGCGCTGAGGCGGTCGGAGGCCATTGTCGCTCGATGAAGCCAGCTAGCTAGCTAGCTCTCACAGTCGTGTGCTCTGCTCACACACACGTATGTAAAGCATAGGCCGGCGATGAGTCAGTGATCGATCGGTGTCATCCAAGGTGTGCATGTTTGTCTGTATCGATGGTTGATGCGTGAGCATGCGTGCATCAATTGCTTGCGTACCCGGCATGCATTTTACCTATGGGACACTAGCTAGCTAGTAGCATGGATGTCACCATCGTCTTTGGATTCTGAAAACAACCGCACGACTCCTCACCGGTGCAATAATCGACGATCGTCTCCATATGATATGTTGTGTTCACAGTTTTGCTTCCACGAAAGGCACGCGTGTCTTTTTTGAAAAAGGGAAAAAATCCGTGCTCTCGGTTCGGTTTTTTTTGAAAAAAAAATCGTCAAAGCCTATCAACATGGGATCTAGTTTTGAAGATCTTGACGCGAGGAATCCAACGATGAAAGCGGTTCGAGATTTGAACGCACGATTTAAAAAATAAAACGTTTTGTATAAGCGGATCTACGAAAAAAATAAAACTCCTAGGTTGCGACAACTGGCATGCTGCATCTGCGCTATTTGTCGTAACCTAGGAAGTTGGGGTGATCTTTGCAACAAATACTCCTCAACTAGTGATTTCAGGATATGAGTCCTCAAGTGCCACCCACTCGTGGGCCGGCCCAACAAAATGGGGCGAGGAACTCGCTGGCTGGACCTTCTATTTGCCGCGCTCTGCGGCAAATAAATGCTGTGTCGCATAGGGGACGCCGACTGCGCCGGCCCATTAATAAGTGCGCTGCGAGTGAGAAAATTCGCAAAAAGGATCAGTATTGCGCGGTCGCTAGGAAACGAAGACGGGACTACTTGCTTGCGCAACATCAGTGCTAAGCCACCTAACGACCAAAATACAGTGGAGCACTGGAAGAAACTAAGTACAGTTCCGGATTTAACACTGTTTGACAAAATCCAAAAATAAATTCCAAATTTTGAGTAATTTTTTGAATGTATATTTTTTTCAAAAATGCAAACAAATTTAATGAAAACAAACAAATTGTGAAAATCTCAAACATTTTTCGAAAACATGTACATTTTGAAATTTGTGAACAATTTTTTAAAGCACGGACAATTTTTGAATCTTGAGAACAAATTTGGAAGCGCGAACAATTTTTTAAAGCACGAACATTTTCTGAAATCTTGAGAACAAATGTTGAAACGAAGAACAATTTTGAAAAATCCCGAACAAATTTGGAAGCGCGAACATTTTTTAATATGAGAACAAAAAATTGAAATCTGGTACATATTCTGAATTACGAAAGTTTTGAACTTGTTTGTGTAACGAGAACACATTTTTAACTTTGAGAGCATTTTGAGAATAAATAAAAAAACCAAAGAAAGAAAACAAAAAGGAAATAAAGAAAAGGAAAAAGAAACAGAAATAACTAAAAACGAAAAGAACAAGAAAAAAGAAAACCAGAAAAATTGATTCAAGAACCATCTGAAGGTTCCCAAAACTGGCCAGGAACCATCCAGGAGGTTCGCAAAACCGGAAAACGATTCCACATAAAAAATCGCTAACTGGGTAGCTCGACTACTTGTCGCACAATGCGCGAATAGAGTTTCCCCTCGCTGGCTCCCTTTTTCGCTCGATTCACAATCTGAGAGAAAAATCATACAATTTTAGAAAAAGTTCACAATTGTTTTAAAATTAATTTGAAAATTTTCTTGTAAATATAAAAAATGAATTTTTTATAAGGTTTGCGAATTCAAAACAAATATATTTTTGAAAAAGTCCATCAATTTGTTTTTTAAGCATTTGACATTTCTAGAATTTGAAAATTTTCATTTTAAAATGTTTGAGATTTGGATAAAGTTCCTGGATATGAAAAGAGTTTGTGAATTTGAAAAATATATTCAAGAAATAAAAAGGAAATAAAGAAACAAAAACAAAGGAAGTAACAAAAAACTGAGTGAAAAAAACAAAAAACTGAGTGAAAAAACAAAAAAGGGAACAATCAAACTATAACCAAGTAGGAAAACAACAGAAAAGAAAAAAAAGGTGCAGAAGCTTACAAAACCGGGATATACGTCTGCTTGACTCCCCTGAATTTTTTTTTTAAAAAGGGGGAGCTCCCCGGCCTCTGCATCAGAACGATGCGTACGGCCATACTTATTAATAAGCAAAAAGGTTCAACACAAGTCATCATGTCTCAAACAAAAGAACGAAAAATGCTCACAAAGAGCAGAGAAAGAAAAATAAAGCCACAACCGGCTGGCATAAGAAAAATAGAAAAACTAATTGCCTATCCTATCACGTAACCGCCATCCAAACCGGTTGAAAATAGCCCGTGCTACCATCTCCCATCTCCCAACGGATAGATCCAATAACCATACGCTCACTGGCCTTTGTCGGAGTGAGTAGCGACCACATACGGATCAACACAGTGGCTCGGAAAATAACCTGCAAAAAAAGAATCCTTGTTGTTCTGTTAAAGACCAAATCATTTCTGCAGTTCCAGACTGCCCATAATAAAGCACGTACTCCTACACGAATGTATCTCGCTGTTTGAGAATGTATCCCGTCAAGCCACGTCCCAAATAACGTGCTGATATTATTCGGAGGAGTAATATTAAAAGCTACGTGAACCGCCCGCCAATTTTTTTTGCCAAAGGGCAGTCAAGAAAGAGGTGTTTGATGGATTCATCATGAGCAAAAAAACTACATATTGTAGATCCTGTCCAGTTGCGTTTTTGCCAAATTGTCCTTAGTTAAAATGACTTGTTTATGTACGAACCACATAAACACTTTAATTTTCAAAGGAACTTTGACTTTTCAAACATGTTTCGAACTAGGAATAGAGGTAGAGTTGATAACATCCAGATACATGGATTTAACCGTAAACTCCCCATTCCTAGTTAGCTTCCAGCACAACTGATCAGGCCAATGGACCTGAGTAGTCAAGGTCGATTCAGAAACCTGAGTAGTCAAGATCGACTCAGAAACAGTTAGCGGTAGCACCAAGGACCCCGCGTCGTCAACCCTAGGCGACACGGGGGCGACCATGCCGCCGTCCCTAGGCCCCCTCCCCTCACCTCCTCCGTCTTGCCGCCACCTGAGGTCTCACTGGTGAATCCTGGCCTATGATGGCGGCGGCGGGGCCTTATCCCTCGCGCGGTGGTGGCGTTTTTTCCGGGCAGCGGCGGCGCATCGTTCGACGCAGATCCGACGGCAAGGAGCGGCGGGATCCCTACGGCATGCGTGACGGCGGCGTCAGCGGAGGCGCGACCTCCCCGCGGCGGAGTCACCCCTGTGGCGGTGGCCGAGATCGCCGATCTGGTCTTGCCCAGATGGGCTTGGGCGGCCCGGCGGTTCCGGTGTGCATCTACAGACGAGCGCGGTGGGCCTGACGCCGCCGGCTGTAGGCACCATGGTGGTGCCATGGCCGGTCAGGCGGCGGCGGCCTGGATCCCTTTCGTCCAGTCCCCGGCAGAGATGGCGGCAGTCCGTGCACGAGATGCTTGAGGGAGGATCTTCGAACCGATCTGGGTGAAAACCTACTCTCGGCTAGCTACCAAGGTCGGCGGTGGTGGCGCTGTCTGCGTCGTTCCCTTCTTGAAGGCATCGCCGTGGAGAAGTTCAAGGCCACTCTATGCTACCTCCGGGGGAAACCCTAGATCAGTAGATTAGATGACGGCGGCGCTATGGTGTCGTTTCCCTCTTGGGGGCGTCATTCGTGGAGGTGTACACGGACCGATGGACCAGTGGAAGGCTTTTTGGTGGAGCGGTGCTTCAGCTTACACATTGATGGCGGCGGATCTCGGTGGCATGGCGCCGTGAAGACTCGACGTCTGATGCGCGGAGATGGACTCGCGCAGGGAGGTGGTGGCGCTGTCTGGCGTCGTGTGAAGGAAATATGCCCTAGAGGCAATAATAAAGTTATTATTTATTTCCTTATATCATGATAAATGTTTATTATTCATGCTAGAATTGTATTAACCGGAAACATAATACATGTGTGAATACATAGACAAACAGAGTGTCACTAGTATGCCTCTACATCTACCATCGGGATTAGTATTAGACCTAAATAATTGTTATTTGGTGCCAGCGTTGAGCATGAACATTATATCTAGATCTTGTTTGATGCGAGACGGTTATTCATTTAAATCAGAGAATAATGGTTGTTCTATTTATATGAGTAATATCTTTTATGGTCATGCATCCTTGAGGAGTGGTCTATTCTTGATGAATCTCGATAGTAGTGATACACATATTCATAATGTTGAAACCAAAAGATGCAGAGTTGATAATGATAGTGCAACTTATTTGTGGCACTGCCGTTTAGGTCATATCGGTGTAAAGCGCATGAAGAAACTCCATACTGATGGGCTTTTGGAACCACTTGATTATGAATCACTTGGTACTTGCGAACCGTGCCTTATGGGCAAGATGACCAAAACACCGTTCTCCGGTACTATGGAGAGAGCAACAGATTTGTTGGAAATCATACATGCAGATGTATGTGGTCCGATGAATGTTGAGGCTCGTGGCGGATATCGTTATTTTCTCAGCTTCACAGATGATTGAAGCAGATATGGGTATATCTACTTAATGAAACACAAGTCTGAAACATTTGAAAAGTTCAAAGAATTTCAGAGTGAAGTGGAAAATCATAGTAACAAGAAAATAAAGTTTCTACGATCTGATCGTGGAGGAGAATATTTGAGTTATGAGTTTGGTGTACATTTGAAACAATGCGGAATAGTTTCGCAACTCACGCCACCCGGAACACCACAGCGTAATGGTGTGTCCGAACATCGTAATCGTACTTTACTTGATATGGTGCGATCTATGATGTCTCTTACAGATTTACCGCTATCGTTTTGGGGTTATGCTTTAGAGACGGCCGCATTCACGTTAAATAGGGCACCATCGAAATCCGTTGAGACGACGCCTTATGAACTATGGTTTGGCAAGAAACCGAAGTTGTCATTTCTAAAAGTTTGGGGCTGCGATGCTTATGTGAAAAAGCTTCAACCTGATAAGCTCGAACCCAAATCGGAGAAATGTGTCTTCATAGGATATCCAAAGGAAACTATTGGATACACCTTCTATCACAAATCCGAAGGCAAGACTTTTGTTGCTAAATTCGGAAACTTTCTAGAGAAGGAGTTTCTCTCGAAAGAAGTGAGTGGGAGGAAAGTAGGACTTGATGAGGTAATTGTACCTGCTCCCTTATTGGAAAATAGTTCATCACAGAAACCGGTTTCTGCGATACCTACACCAATTAGTGAAGAAGTTGATGATCATGATCATGAAACTTCAGATCAAGTTGCTACTGAGCCTCGTAGATCAACCAGAGTAAGATCCGCACCAGAGTGGTACGGCAATCCTGTTCTGGAAGTCATGCTACTAGATCATGATGAACCTACGAACTATGAAGAAGCGATGGTGAGCCCAGATTCCGAAAATGGCTTGAAGCCATGAAATCTGAGATGGGATCCATGTATGAGAACAAAGTGTGGACTTTGGTTGACTTGCCTGATGATCGGCAAGCAATTGAGAATAAATGGATCTTCAAGAAGAAGACTGACGCTGATGGTAATGTTACTGTCTACAAAGCTCGACTTGTCGCAAAAGGTTTTCGACAAGTTCAAGGGATTGACTACGATGAGACCTTCTCACCCGTAGCGATGCTTAAGTCTGTCCGAATCATGTTAGCAATTGCCGCATTTTATGATTATGAAATTTGGCAGATGGATGTCAAAACTGCATTCCTGAATGGATTTCTGGAAGAAGAGTTGTATATGATGCAACAAGAAGGTTTTGTCGATCCAAAGGGAGCTAACAAAGTGTGCAAGCTCCAGCGATCCATTTATGGACTAGTGCAAGCCTCTCGGAGTTGGAATAAACGCTTTGATAGTGTGATCAAAGCATTTGGGTTTGTACAGACTTTTGGAGAAGCCTGTATTTACAAGAAAGTGAGTGGGAGCTCTGTAGCATTTCTGATATTATATGTGGATGACATATTACTAACACTGCGTTTGGATGTCTCCATTGAAGCCCTGGAAATGGATTTGGTAATCATCTCACATCAATACAACTGTTTGGCTGGACACTGAATTCGTATTGGAAATGAAAAACCAATTCAGTCCGTTTTGGCTACCACGTAAATCTCCCTTGCACGTTTCGGAGGGCTACCCCTTCGAATTGGACTGAAATGGCCACCTCCCGCAAAACGTACCTGTTCGAGCCCGCAACGAGAAAATAGAAGAGAGAAAGGAGGGGATATGAGAAGGCGACCTCGCGACGACCTAGAAGGTAGCAGGCGGGCGGCGGCGGCGACCTAGCAGGTTGGTGGCGGCGGTAACCACCATGGAGTCCGACGGCGGCATAGGTCCCTTCCTCCCCGGTCCAACTCCTCTTCTCCGCCCCACTGAGCCACAACCCGCCATGGAGGACGGCGGCGGCCCAGGACCGGCGCGCCCCGCCCCCTTGTGCCACGCCCCGCCGTCCTCCCCGGCCACTGTGCCCCGCCCTCCTCGGCCACGCCCCGCCGTCCTCCCTGACTGTCGTCCTCTGCCTCTCTTCTACTCCATGGCCGAAGGAACTGCTGCTCCTCTTCTGCTCCATGGCCAAAGGACATTGCTAGAATATTTATTTCTTACTGCCATATTTATTTCTTCTGCTCCATGGCCAAAGGAGATGCCCCGCTAGAGTATAATTTTCATGGCAATATAGCTATGCAATTCCAAAGTTTGTCATCCAAACAGGATTTGGTATTGCAACCTCATAGGCATTTCAAGGGGCAATTCAGTGAACAACCAAATAGGCGAATTCGTATTCGTGCCATTTCAATTTCCTCACTGATTTGGAATTCCAGACCAATTCAATACAGAGCTCACCAATGGAGACATCCAAACGCAGCGTAATCGGAAATGATATAGAATTTCTGGATAGCATAAAGGGATACTTGAATAAGAGTTTTTCAATGAAAGACCTCGGTGAAGCTGCTTACATATTGGGCATTAAGATCTATAGAGATAGATCAAGACGCTTAAAGTTTTGAAGAAGTTCAAAATGGATCAAGCAAAGAAAGGGTTCTTGCCTGTGTTACAAGGTGTGAAGTTGAGTAAGACTCAATGTCCGACCACTGCAGAAGATAGAGAGAAAATGAAAGGTGTTCCCTATGCTTCAGCCATAGGCTCTATCATGTATGCAATGCTGTGTACCAGACCTGATGTGTGCCTTGCTATAAGTCTAGCAGGGAGGTACCAAAGTAATCCAGGAGTGGATCACTGGACAACGGTCAAGAACATCCTGAAGTACCTGAAAAGGACTAAGGATATGTTTCTCGTATATGGAGGTAACAAAGAGCTCATCATAAATGGTTACGTTGATGCAAGCTTTGACACTGATCCGGACGATTCTAAATCACAAACCGGATACGTGTTTACATTAAACGGTGGAGCTACCAGTTGGTGCAGTTCTAAACAAAGCGTCGTGGTAGGATCTACATGTGAAGCGGAGTACATAGCTGCTTCGGAAGCAGCAAACGAAGGAGTCTGGATGAAGGAGTTCATATCCGATCTAGGTGTCATACCTAGTGCATCGGGTCCAATGAAAATCTTGTGTGACAATACTGGTGCAATTGCCTTGGCAAATGAATCCAGATTTCACAAGAGAACCAAGCACATCAAGAGACGCTTCAATTCCATCCGGGATCTAGTCCAGGTGGGAGACATAGAGATTTGCAAGATACATACGGATCTGAATGTAGCAGACCCGTTGACTAAGCCTCTTCCACGAGCAAAACATGATCAGCACCAAGGCTCCATGGGTGTTAGAATCATTACTGTGTAATCTAGATTATTGACTCTAGTGCAAGTGGGAGACTGAAGGAAATATGCCCTAGAGGCAATAATAAAGTTATTATTTATTTCCTTATATCATGATAAATGTTTATTATGCATGCTAGAATTGTATTAACCAGAAACATAATACATGTGTGAATACATAGACAAACAGAGTGTCACTAGTATGCCTCTACTTGACTAGCTCATTAATCAAAGATGGTTATGTTTCCTAACCATGGACAAAGAGTTGTTATTTGATTACGGGATCACATCATTAGTTGAATGATCTGAGTAGGACTCCCCCTTGGCGCGCCCCTCCTTGGCCGGCCGCCCCCTCCCCTTGGCTCCTTTATATACGGGGGCAGGGGGGCACCCTAGAACACACAAGTTGATCTTCGTGATCGTTCCTTAGCCGTGTGCGGTGCCCCCCTCCACGATATTACACCTCGGTCATATTGTAGCGGTGCTTAGGCGAAGCCCTGCGACGGTTGAACATCAAGATCGTCACCACGCCGTCGTGCTGATGGAACTCCTCCCCGAAGCTTTGCTGGATCGGAGCCCGAGGAGCGTCATCGAGCTGAACGTGTGCCAAGAACTCGGAGGTGCCGGAGTAACGGTGCATGGATCGGTTGGACCGGGAAGACGTACGACTACTTCCTCTATGTTGCGTCAACGCTTTCATTTCGGTCTACGAGGGTACGTAGACAACACTCTCCCCTCTCGTTGCTATGCATCACCATGATCTTGCGTGTGCGTAGGATTTTTTTTTGAAATTACTACGTTCCCCAACATCGTGGTGGCGTCGACGGCAGCTAGACCGAGAAAGGTTGATGCAGCAGTACAACACTGAAGATAGATTGGTGGCAGGTGGCTGCAGCGGCCTCATACCCGGTAGGCGTCCTGGTTGAGAAGTGCGCCGGACTGGTGGGTGCCCCATACCCGGCAGGTGTCCTGGTTGGGACCTCAGGTCTTAGATGGTAGGTTTGGCTGCGAGGTCTGTTTTGGTATTAGGCCCGGACTATCAACATCCCTTCATCAACTGGATAGAAGTAGCAACAGATGTTGCCTACACGGTAACTTTAGTCTGACTATTGTTACTTTGTAAGATCTTGTGTGAATAATTAATAAAATGGACGTATGCATCGTCTAGATGCAGAGGTCGGGGGTCCTCCTCCATTTCTAAAAAAAAGGGAGATACCTCCTTGTTTTTCTTCAAGAAAGGGAAGGTAATCATCTTTATGTTAATTTACGTCGATGATATAATTGTTGCTAGTTCATCACAAGATGCTACCTTGGCCTTGTTAAGAAACTTGAGAAGTGAGTTTGCACTCAAGGACTTGGGAGAGTTGCATTATTTTCTGGGCATTGAAGTTAAAAAATGCTTGATGGTATTATGTTGACTCAAGAAAAGTATGCCAGAGATGTAATCGAGCGTGTAGGCATGAAGGAATGTAAACCTTCCAATACACCTATGTCTACAACCGATAAGCTGTCATTACATGAAGGAAAAACACTGAGTACAGAAGAAGGGACTAAGTACAGAAGCATAGTTGGTGCACTTCATTACTTAACTCTGACCAGACCTGACATATCTTTTGCTGTAAATAAGGTCTGTCAGTTTTTGCATGCTCCTACTTCTGTACATTGGACAACAATAAAAAGAATATTAAGGTATATTCAAGGAAGTACTGGAGTAGGGCTTAAGCTGTAGGTCTCCATCGACTGCAGTAAGTGCATTCTCTGATGCAGATTGGGCTGGATGTCCAGATGATAGGAGATCTACTGGATGGATGTTTTGTTGTTTTCCTTGGGTCTAACCTTATATCTTGGAATGTAAAGAAACAAGCAACCGTGTCACGTTCTAGTACTGAAGCAGAATACAAGTCTTTGGCAAATGCAACTATTGAGGTAACGTGGACCCTACTTGATGAACTAGGTATTGGGAGATCACATGTGTCATAACTATGGTGTGACAATCTAGGTGCAACATATATTTATGCAAATCCTGTATTTCATGCAAGAACAAAACATATAGAAATTGACTATCACTTTGTTCGTGAAAGAGTAGCACATAAGTTGATAGAAATATAGTTTATTTCAACAGGAGATCAAGTTGTTGATGGCTTTACTAAGCCTCTACAAGCTCGGCAGTTCCAAGCCTTCAAGAACAATCTGATCCTTGACGACTTAAGATTGAGGGAGGATGTTAAACAATAGGCTTGTAGAAATGTATAGGCTAGTAATATGTAACATGTCATGTCTTGTATATTGCGTGCATGTAAATCTGGTGTGGCAGGTTGTTAGCTAGGATAGATCTTATCTTTGTATAGCTTGGGGTAGAGGTCAAGTCTGGCAACAACCTGTGCCTCCATTGTAATCTATTCTCTCTATATAACACGAACGCGTCCCTGCCGAACAGCGTACACTTCCACGCTTCTCATACTTTCAGGCTTCGACTGCGATTCCTGCTGTGAACGCCTCTGAAAGTCAAAGCGTTTGTGTGGCTAATGATCAAAGGAAGTATCCTAACCTAAGCAAGGAAAGGATAACCTGAGTAAGAAAGATTATTTTGGGAATTCTATGGCGCCGCTGAGAGCATTGACCATCTTATTTTTACACGTTGGTTTGCTAAATTGTTGTGGAATGTGATCTGTGGGGCTCTGGGAAATCCCAAAACGCACTCGCGGTCGTAGTGGTCATAGACATAGGAGTAGATACATAGCCCGCGCATTTGCAGGCACCAAGCTAGGGAAGGGAAGGAGCAGCTCAGAAGGAAGAGCAACGCTGCTGGAGGTAGACGGCGCAGCCATCCCTAGGCATGATGGCCGGCGCGTACACCAGCTCGTCGCACCCCTCCGTCCGGTCCCGCTTGAAGTCGACGACGGAGACGAAGAGTGCCATGAAAAGCGCGAGGTGGTTGAGGGCGTAGCGCTGGCCCATGCACTGGTGCGCGCCAGCGCCGAAGGCCAGGAAGTTGCGCTTGCACACCACGTCCTCCCTGCGCTCCTCCGAGAAGAAGCGATCCGGGTCGAACTCGTCCGCCGCGGTGAACCCCTGGAACGACGACTCGTACACCGACGGGAAGACGATGGCGCCCTTTGGCACCGTGTACCACTCCGTCAGCTGGAACGGCTCCGCGGCAATGTGCGGCACCAGCGCCGCCGGAGGACGGTACCGGACCACCTCGCGCGCGACCGCATGGGTGTACTTCATTTGCTGGATCATCTCGCCGGTGATGGGCTCCCCAGACTCCGGCGACCAGATCGCGGACACCTCGGCGCGCACGCGGGCGAGGACGTCTGGGTGGGACGCGAGGGCGGAGACAGCCCAGCAGAGCGAAGAGGTGGACGCGTCCTGGGCGGCGAAGAGGAAGTCGAACAGAAAGCCCCCAAGCTCGACGTCATCGGTGTGCATGGGAGGCGTCGCGTCCGCGTCCATCTCTTTCACCAGTGCCTGCATCCAGTAGTCAGCGAGGCACTCCGGCTCGCCGCCGGCGCGCATCCGTGCCTTGCTCTGCCGTACGCACTCCCCGAGCGTGCGCACCAGGCGCGCCACGGCCAGCTTCGCCCGTCTGAAGGCGAACCCGGGCAGGTCCACGGGCATTGCCAGGAGACCCGCGTTGAAGAGAGCGTAGTCCTTGTCGAATCTCTGCCTCGCCTCCTCGGTGAGGTACGGCCCTACGAAGACCGTCTGTGAGGTCTCAAGGTTTATGTTGCGGCAGCTTACCTGTATGGGTATGGGCGTCGGCGTCGCGGCTGAGCTCCGGTTCCGGTCTAGCAACCTCCGGATGTGGGCGAGGATGATGCGCTGCTGGACGGCGGAGTAGGTTGAAAGAGTGCGCGGCCTGAAGTTGGGCGCCATCCTGCAGCGCAGGTCCTTGTGCTCGTCGCCGAACAGGTAGAAGATACCAAAGAGCTTCTTGCCGAAAGGGTGGCCGACGAACTGGAAGGCGTCGGGGCGGACGTTGGCCAAGACGCGGTGGGATAGCTCCGAGTCGCGGATGAAGACGATGAACCGGCCGACCACCAAGTCAGCCGCCAGCCCGGTGCCGGACTTGTTTGCCCGGGCCACCTGTGTGTCCCAGAACCCGACCGGGTCTCGTATCATGGGCACACTACCAGAAAAACTGGGTTTGCCGACGGCCCCCGTCGGCATCGCCGCACCTATGCCGACGGCCAAGGATGGGCCGTAGGCGTAGAAAAGCCGTCGGCATACATAAATCTATGCCGACGGGGCCGTCGGCATAGACAAGGCCGTCGGGACCGCCCGAGATAAGCCTACGGGCACTAGTAGAAAAAGGGTCAAACGTGAAGCACATTAGTGCCGGTTTGAATTAGAGCCGGCACTAATGTGTACATTAGTGCCGGTTCGTGGCGGCGATCAATATTACCGGTTCGTGGCGAACCTTTAGTACCGGTTCATGCCACGAACCGGTACTAAAGAGGCTGTGTCAGCCTGCGGTCAGGCTATGGCCCCACCATCACCATTTAGTGCCGGTTCGTACCACGAACCGGTACTAATGAGGTTATAGCAAGCTGTTTTTAGTCCCACCTCGCCAAGAGAGAGGCAGTATGAGCGGTTTATAAGCCGTGAGTGCACAGACAATGACGAAGAGTTGCAATGCTTACCTACATGTTGATTTGCTTCAAGCCTTGCGGAATAGCATAGATTGCACTGAGCTATGTGCAGTGTAGTCTACACTATTCCGAATGGCTTGAAGCAAATTAACCAGCATTGCACCTCTTTTTTATTTTTAATAACTTAAACTCCGGACTTTTTTTGTGTTCAGTATGCAGCATTTAAAGCGACGTCATCAATTTCCAACATGTTCTGACATCATTTGTTGTTTTTCGGTCATTTACCTAATTGTTTAGAGAGCTAAATGACCGTGAAATTAAAAATCACTACAAAATGAATCCTGAAAATGTTGAAACTTGGCATGGTATCATCATATCACCCGCATAGCATGCGCGAAAGAGTAGAGAGGGTCACGGCAAAAACTGGACGCACTTCGTGTACAAACTGGACAAACTCTTTCCGAGTATCAGGGTTTCGGAGTCCGGAGTGGGTACTAATGTGCAACTCTTTGCTTGGTTTTGTTAGGGTGGTCCCTAGGAAGTCCCAAAACAATGGCATGAACCACCTCTACACAAGATTCCCTCATGTTCGTCGGTTATGGTACTTTCAGCCTATAAGTACTTAGACTCAGAGTGAGGAATCGATGCCGGTGAAGACCCTACACAAGGAGTGAGTGAATATTTGGCATGTACCACCCTAAGAGCACTTTTAAACACATGGTATGCCAACTCCTAGCTTTTCGTGCCATCCCGATGCTCCGGAGCCCCTCTATGGCGAAACCCTAGCCCCTTTACAACTCTCACCGAAGCCCAGAGTGGGTACTAATGTGCATCCCACCAATCAGGAAGAATCACACGGATTGTGTGTTTCTTTCTAGCTCTTGCGAGTCGTTGGATCAAGGGTGTGTTTCTTCCTAGCTCATGTGAGTCGTTGGATCGAAACTACCATAATCACTTTGTGAGCCAGACGACCCTATATATAGCCCACCTCTCGCCTTCCCTGCATAAGTCTTTCAGTTCATCGACTACATACATCTACCAGTTCATCGACTGCATACATCTACCAGTTCATCGACTGAATACAAGTCATTCGGATTCGCCATCATACGTCCAACCCTGCATTTGATATGCATATATATGCATCACGAGCCACGGTTGGGCTGTATGATGGTGATACCGATTGGTTTGTTCTAGATCCGACATAAAAGGTTTGATACAACTTCTTTTTTGTGACATAAGAGCTATCTCTCCTCCTACCTATTTTAGTTACACAACTACCTATTTGTGCCAAATTTTCACTTTTGCTGTTGCTCTTGCATCATAAGCATCCATGTTAACTGGACTTACAAGTAATGCAATTTAACCAAACTATCTTGTGATCTTCGCCAAGAGAGAGGCAGTATGAGCGGTTTATAAGCCGTGAGTATGCAGCATTTAAAGCGACGTCATCAATTTCCAACATGTTCTGACATCATTTGTTGTTTTTCGGTCATTTACCTAATTGTTTAGAGAGCTAAATGACCCTGAAATTGAAAATCACTACAAAATGAATCCTGAAAATGTTGAAACTTGGCATGGTATCATCATATCACCCGCATAGCATGCGCGAAAGAGTAGAGAGGGTCACGGCAAAAACTGGACGCACTTCATGTACAAACTGGACATACTCTTTCCGAGTATCAGGGTTTCGGACGAGAACTCATCTGTTACATGGCCACTTCAATGTTTTTTAAACTTATTTGAACTCTAGACTTCTTTTGTGTTCAGTATCCAGCATTTAAAGCGATGTCATCAATTTCCAACATGTTCTGACATCATTTGTTGTTTTTCGGTCATTTACCTAATTGTTCAGTATGCAGCATTCAATTTCCAGAAGAAAATAAATAGAAGAAAATAAATAATGCAGAAAATAAAAAACTATACAAAAAAATTACTCAAAAATAAATAGAAGAAAATAAATAATGCAAAAAAGAAAAAACTATATAAAAAACTACTCAAAAATAAATAGAAGAAAATAAGTAATGCAGAAAAGAAAAAACTGTATAAAAAATTTGTTGGCGCGCTGTCCAGTGGGCCTGCCAGACCTAGGGTGTGCAGCAAATGCAGGCCCAGAAGGGCCAGCAGACTCACAGGGCAGCGCGCCCTAATTAATTAGGCCCAGAAGCCTGCTATATAGAGGAGTTCGAAGAGGTAACCACGGCTGGGTTTATAAACTAGTGCGGCTGCTCTTCGCCGGGCGAGGTGGGACTAAACTTTAGGGTGGCAACGCAAGGCCTTTAGTACCGGTTGGTGGTTCCAACCGGTACTAAAGGGTGGCCTTTAGTACCGGTTGGAACCACCAACCGGTACTAAAGGCCTGCTCTTCCTGCCTCTTTGCCTGGCCAAAGTAGGCATTTAGTACCGGTTGGTGGCTCCAACCGGTACTAAAGGCTCACCCTATATATACAGCACTTACGAAATTTCAGTTACATCTCCCCACTTCTTTCGTCAACCTCTCGCGCGCCGCTCCCATGGTCGCCGCCCGTCGCCCGTCGTCGTCGTCGTCGTCCCCGCTGCCGCCCCGAACGCCGCGCGCCGCCGTCCGTCGTCGTCCCGCGCCGCGGTCCCGTCGTCGTCCCGCGCCGCCGTCCGTACGTATCTCGCTCTCTCCTCGCGCGTACCCGGCCGCCGCGCCGCGCGCCGTCCGCCCCGAACGCCGCGCGCCGCCGTCTGTCCCCGCCGCCGCCCCGAAC
>NC_041388.1:712292101-712295845 GCF_002162155.2 Triticum dicoccoides | reverse complement strand
TATATGAGATTTGAACTAGTTGAATAATTAATATAACTAGTTTATTTTTAGTAAGAAAATTTAGGTATATGAGATTTGAACTAGTTCAATAATTAATATAACTAGTTTATTTTTAGTAAGAAAAATTTTGGTATCTGAGATTTGATGATCTAATTAAAATATTATTTGTTAATGAGTTTTTCTGTTTATTTAATTTTTTATATATTTTGAGTTTATATAAATGTTAGATTAATGTCGAATGTTAGATGAATTAGGTAGAAAAGTTAAATATATAGTAATGTCAATTGAATATATAGTTAGATATATTAATGTCAAATGTTAGATGAATATATATTTGGCTAGATATAGGTGTTTAATGTTTCACCTATATGAACATAGGAAATGTCATCTGACGACGAAAAAGATTTTATTATGTGCGAACACTGTGAAGACCAGCGCGGCCTGTGCGACCAAAATTTCCTTGTTGATGGTAGGCGCTTCAGCATCAAGTTGGATGAGACATTCAAAGTTGATACAGTAAGTCACTTTGTGAATTATTATTTGAATGCAAAACTTATGCTTCATTTGCTTCAACTTATAATTTTAAATTTTCACTATTCTACTAGCGCATCCCCTGCCATGCAAGAATTTTTGTCTTGGATAAGATAGGTTTTAGTGCTATAATGATATGGAGGTAAAGAGAGTTTACTTGAAGACGGAGCATGGGTATACTTTCAACGTCAAATTATATAATGGAGACACATACACCCATTTTGAATGCAAAACTTGGCAAGCACTATGCAAGGCTTATGCATTTGAGCCTGATATGGTTATCACCTTTGATATTCGTTCGGAAGATGATATTGAAGGTAATATAGACATGTGGGTCGATGTGCAAACGCCTCCAGTTCTACCATTTGGTGAGTTTTTCTCAACCATGCATGCATATGTGTTTATGTCTTTGATACAGTTTATTCAAAAATAGTTGACAACTAATTTGTAGTGTCAGCTTATTTCGGTTCAAGCAAACATGTCCGACGCTTGGTAGACAGGACCTACTACTGCCCCGGGGCTCAACTAAACTGCGAGGAGATAAGTCATTATGTTTCATGGCTTGAGGATCTTAATACTGTCAAGACAATTTTTTTCCTAAACTTAGAAATGTTAGTACTCAAAATGTGCGACCAATGGTGATCGTATTGAACTACGGTCACATCTATAATCGAAAGATGGTAAGATTTTAAATATTTGTCCTTAATTAGTGCATCTTTTGCATACATTATTTTTGAAGCTAAACTTTCATTGCTTAGTATATTAATTACTATACGGTATTCTTCAACAGGGACTTCCGATGACAGTTGTGCCTCAGTGGATCGAGACAAAAGGTCGCATGTCAATGGTTAGCTTACGACCAAGATTTCTTACATTGCACATGAGTGCATTCAGGATTTCTGAAAGCGAAGAATGCTTAATAGTGAAAGATTGGAGCAAAATTGTTAACGATCGCAAAGAAGTACTAGGGGGCAGCAAGGAGAAGCGCAACCCAAGATTAGAAGACAGATTCATCTGCATGCTCCAGTATGATGAATCAGGAGAGCTATACATGTTCTATGTTATTCTACCTGAGAGGGAGCAGCAGGATCAGTAGCTACTAGTTCATGCTCTTAATTAGTACTTGTCTCATGTCTGTGTCCTGAACTTCGATGTTGGTGATGATTATGTTGAACTTGATGATATTTTTGCTTCTGTTACAAAGTGAATGTTTCCTCTTTAAGCTAGCCAGCGTTGATGATGATTAGATAGCTAGCGGTAATGACTATGATGATTAAATAGTGGTAATTAGACGACTATGATGATTTTTAGCTAGCTAGAGTTTATTTATTTATTAATATGTGATGATGATGATGATGACGACGACTACAACTCATTATAACATAAAACAATCCTAAATTAAATTGATAACACAAATTTAATTGAAAAATACAAAATAAAACAAAAACCCACAAGCATTTAGTACCGGTTGGTGTTACCAACCGGTACTAAAGGGCTCCCGGCCCCCGGAGCTGGCTCGTGCCACGTGGATCCCCTTTAGCACCGGTTCGTGCTGAACCGGTAATAAAGGGGGGGGGGCTTTAGTGCCGAAACGTTAGTGCCGGTTCCTAAACCGGCACTAAAGGGCCTTACGAACTGGTGATATTGCCCGGTTCTGCACTAGTGGGGGCCCGTCGGCATAGGACAGGCCGTCGGCATATCCCGGGCCCACCTCCCCGGTCAGTGCTGACGCTTGACGACGTTTATCCCACGCCGACGGGCGGTCACGGCGGCCGTCGGCATATCTGTGGCAGAGGTATGCCTACGACATAGCCGTCGGCATAGGCCCCTCTGCCACGTCAACGATCCGTGTGCCACACCACGTCATCGATCTGTGTGTGCACAGATATGCCGACGGCCTTGCCGTCGGCATATGATTACTTTACTTAGTTTTTTATTTTATCTGTGGCAGAGGTATGCCTACGGCACAGCCGTCGGCATAGGCCCCTTCGCCACGTCATCGATCCGTGTGCCACGCCACGTCATCGATCCGTGGGACAACCTGCATGTGTGCACAGATATGCCGACGGCCTTGCCGTCGGCATACGTATATTTTACATTTTTTTATTTTTACTTTGTTTTGTTATTTTTACTTTATCTAAAAACATACCCGATGGTATATCGATTGCCCCCCATTACGAACGTCGCTATCGCCGTGTCACGGAGGGGGGAAACGGTCGACACGGAAGGAATTCTGGTTGGTGGGGGGATTCGGGGTGTAGCTATGTCACCGAAACATCGCACGGGTCCCGATGCATACGTGAAAGTGTTCATGCATGCGTAGACGCCCGTCTTGGGGCTCCGGGGTGTGCCCCCCCTCACAGACGGCGCTGCCGCCGGCACTTGGAGGGGGGAAACGGATGCGTGGGGTCTACGCGGAGGGGATCTTGCTGTGGGTCTAGCCCGGATGTTGCTCCAAAGTGTTCCTATGGGCTGACCTAACACAACTGGGTGGGGAGGTCCACTGGTCAAAGCCCATCCGTGCAAAGTCAAAGGGGTAGATCCCGTGGTCAAACGCTACAGGGTTAGGCGGGACGGGGGCACTGGGGGTAGCAATGCCACCGGAGCGTCGCACCGGGCCCTCATACATGCGGGGTGGTGTGGTGGCATGTCCGAAGAGGCGGGACGTGTCTCCGGGGGGTGGCCCCCCCTCACGGACGGCGATGACACGGTAGTAGACGTTCTGCGGTAACGATGCGGCGTCAATATTACTAAATACTCGGAGCGCGATAAAATAATGAGTTTTTTGCACGACGTGGGCACATGTGCTATAGGAACGATGGTATTTTTTCATAATTTTTGGTGATGGAGAAGTATCCGAAAAATTCCCTCTACGCGGATTGCCCTTCGCGCGTCTACGGCTGTGGCCGGCGGCCTCTGGGGGCTAGCATGCCGCCAAATCTTGCGCCGGTGGCCTCTCACAAGTCTGGAAGTGTTGTGGCGGTTGCAAACGCCCGGCACGCGTGTCCGGGGTGTGCCCCCCTCACGGACGGCGCTGCCGCCGGCACCTGGAGGGGGGAAACGGATGCGTGGGGTCTACGCGGAGGGGATCTTGCTGTGGGTCTGGCCCGGATGTTGCTCCAAAGTGTTCCTATGGGCTGACCTAACACAACCAGGTGGGGAGGTCCACTGGTCAAAGACCGTCCGTGCAAAGTCAAAGGGGTAGATCCCGTG
>NC_041388.1:712290556-712291831 GCF_002162155.2 Triticum dicoccoides | reverse complement strand
GGGCCCTCATACATGCGGGGTGGTGTGGTGGCATGTCCGAAGAGGCGGGACGCGTCTCCGGGGCGTGGCCCCCCTCACGGACGGTGATGACACGGTAGTAGACGTTCTGCTGTAACGATGCGGCGTCAATATTACTAAATACTCAGAGCGCGGTAAAATCATGAGTTTTTTTGCACGACGTGGGCACATGTTCTATAGGAACGATGGTATTTTTTCATAATTTTTGGTGATGGAGAAGTATCCTAAAAATTCCCTCTACGCGGATTGCCCTTCGCGCTTCTACGGCTGTGGCCGGCGGCCTCAGGGGCTAGCATGCCGCCAAATCTTGCGCCGGCGGCCTCTCACAAGTCTGGAAGTGTTGTGGCGGTTGCAAACGCCCGGCACACGTGTCCGGGGTGTGCCCCCCTCACGGACGACGCTGCCGCCGGCACCTGGAGGGGGGAAACGGACGCGTGGGGTCTACGCGGAGGGGATCTTGCTGTGGGTCTGGCCCGGATGTTGCTCCAAAGTGTTCCTATGGGCTGACCTAAGACTACCGGGTGGGGAGATCCACTGGTCAAAGCCCGTCCGTGCAAAGTCAAAGGGGTAGATCCCGTGGTCAAACGCTACAGGGTTAGGCGGGACGGGGGCACTGGGGGGGGTAGCAATGCTACCGGAGCGTCGCACCGGGCCCTCATACATGCGGGGTGGTGTGGTGGCATGTCCGAAGAGGCGGGACACGTCTCCGGGGCGTGGCCCCCCTCACGGACGGTGATGACACGGTAGTAGACGTTCTGGGGTAACGATGCGGCGTCAATATTACTAAATACTCGGAGCGCGATAAAATCATGAGTTTTTTGCACGACGTGGGCACATGTGCTATAGGAAAGATGGTATTTTTTCATAATTTTTGGTGATGGAGAAGTATCCGAAAAATTCCCTATACGCGGATTGCCCTTCACGCGTCTATGGCTGTGGCCGGCGGCCTCCGGGGGCTAGCATGCCGCCAAATCTTGCGCCGATGGCCTCTCACAAGTCTGGAAGTGTTGTGGCGGTTGCAAACGCCTGGCACGCGTGTCCGGGGTGTGCCCCCCTCACGGACGGCGGTGCCGCCGGCACCTGGAGGGGGGAAACGGACGCGTGGTGTCTACGCGGAGGGGATCTTGCTGTGGGTCTGGCCCGGATGTTGCTCCAAAGTGTTCTTATGGGCTGACCTAACACAACCGGGTGGGGAGGTCCACCGGTCAAAGCCCGTCCGTGCAAAGTCAAAGGGGTAGATCCCGTGGTCAAACGCTA
>NC_041388.1:712289802-712290451 GCF_002162155.2 Triticum dicoccoides | reverse complement strand
CAATGCCACCGGAGCGTCGCACCGGGCCCTCATACATGGGGGGTGATGTGGTGGCATGTCCGAAGAGGCGGGACGCGTCTCCGGGGCGTGGCCCCCCTCACGGACGGTGATGACACGGTAGTAGACGTTCTACGGTAACGATGCGGCGTCAATATTACTAAATACTCGGAGCGTGATAAAATCATGAGTTTTTTTGCACGATGTGCGCACATGTGCTATAGGAATGATGGTATTTTTTTCATAATTTTTGGTGATGGAGAAGTATCCGAAAAATTCCCTCTACGCGGATTGCCCTTCGCGCGTCTACGGCTGTGGCCGGCGGCCTCCGGGGGCTAGCATGCCGCCAAATCTTGCGCCGGCGGCCTCTCACAAGTCTGAAAGTGTTGTGGCGGTTGCAAACGCCTGGCACACGTGTTCGGGGTGTGCCCCCCTCACGGACGGCGCTGCCGCCGGCACCTGGAGGGGGGAGACAGACGCGTGGGGTCTACGCGGAGGGGATCTTGCTGTGGGTCTGGCCCGGATGTTGCTCCAAAGTGTTCCTATGGGCTGACCTAACACAACCGGGTGGGGAGATCTACTGGTCAAAGCCCGTCCGTGCAAAGTCAAAGTGGTAGATTCCATGGTCAAACGCTACAGGGTTAGGCGGGAC
>NC_041388.1:712288252-712289721 GCF_002162155.2 Triticum dicoccoides | reverse complement strand
GGGGGGTAGCAATGCCACCGGAGCGTCGCACCGGGCCCTCATACATGCGGGGTGGTGTGGTGGCATGTCCGAAGAGGCGGGACGCGTCTCCGGGGCGTGGCCCCCCTCACGAACGGTGATGACACGGTAGTAGACATTCTGCGGTAACGATGCGGCGTCAATATTACTAAATACTCGGAGCGCGATAAAATCATGAGTTTTTTTGCACGACGTGGGCACATGTGTTATACGAACGATGGTATTTTTTCATAATTTTTGGTGATGGAGAAGTATCCGAAAAATTCCCTCTACACGGATTGCCCTTCGCGCGTCTACGGCTGTGGCCGGCGGCCTCCGGGGGCTAGCATGCCGCCAAATCTTGTGCCGGCGGCCTCTCACAAGTCTGGAAGTGTTGTGGCGGTTGCAAACGCCCGACACGCGTGTCCGGGGTGTGCCCCCCTCACGGACGGCACTGACGCCGGCACCTGGAGGGGGGAAACGGACGCGTGGGGTCTACGCGGAGGGGATCTTGCTGTGGGTCTGGCCCGGATGTTGCTCCAAAGTGTTCCTATGGGCTGACCTAACACAACCGGGTGGGGAGGTCAACTGGTCAAAGCCCGTCCATGCAAAGTCAAAGGGGTAGATCCCGTGGTCAAACGCTTCAGGGTTAGGCGGGACGGGGGCACTGGGGGGGTAGCAATGCCACCGGAGCGTCGCCGTTCGTGAGGGGGGCACCCCCCGGAGACGCGTGCCGCCTCTTCGGACATGCCACCACACCACCCCGCATGTATGAGGGCCCGGTGCGACGCTCGGGTGGCATTGCTACCCCCCAGGGCCCCCGTCCCACCTAACCCTATAGCGTTTGACCACGGGATCTAGCCCTTTGACTTTGCATGGACGGGCTTTGAGCAGTGGACCTATCCACCCGGTTGTGGTAGATCAGCCCATAGGAACACTTTGGAGCAACATCCGGGCCAGACCCACAGCAAGATCCCCTCCGTGTAGACCCCACGCGTCCGTTTCCCCCTTCCAGGTGTCGGGTCCCATACAGACGGTAAACTAAGAATCTAAAAATGTAATAATTGAATTGATTAAAAACTCCGGTATTCATCATTGAAAATGTACAATTGCTGTGAACCTTTTCGTGCTCGGGCACCGGGCCGGCTGCCCGGGCACACCCGGTGCCCGAGCACTGAAAAGTTCACAACAACTGTCCATTTTCTTCATGTAAGTCTAATGAATACCGGAGCTTATAACGTATGGATTAGTGAACTATTTAAACATGTCAAATTGCTTTTCCCTCGGCGAGGTGGGACTATTTTTTAAAACAAAAGCAGTTGCCATCTATGCCTACGGCATAGCCGTCGGCATAGGCCTCCTATCTATGCCGACGGCCAGGCCGTCGGCATAGGCCCGCTACTTTGCCCCTTGCCGTCGGCATAGAGACGCACATGCCCACGGATTGATGACGTGGCAAAGTAGCGGGCCTA
>NC_041388.1:712276109-712288012 GCF_002162155.2 Triticum dicoccoides | reverse complement strand
GCCGCCTCGACCTCCTCTCCGTTAGGTCCGGCTCCCTCCCCAGATTTTTTTTCTTTTTTCATGATTTTGCAGAGGATAAGAGGGCTAAATGTGATAGTTAGACACATAGATGGTAGTTAGATAGATAACTTGTTCATACGGATTTGTTTTGAGATGATGATGATGATTGTTAGATGAGAAGTGATAATGATGATTTTTATGCTTCGATGATTTTGAGATGATGATGATGATGATGATAGATGATTGGTAGATGATGATGATGATAGATGATAGATGATTGGTAGATGATGATGTTGATGATAGATGATGGTGTTTTTTTATGCTTCGATAATTTTTAGATGATGTTGATGTTTTTTATGATTCGATGATTGTTAGACGATGATGATGATATTGTGATGTTCTATGAGTTGTGATGTTCTAATTTTTTGTCGCGATGGAATTTGCAGGCTTTGTGGTTTAGCATTTCATTGGAGTGACCGTTGTCCGGCGCGTTGGTCCCCCTGAGCATCCCTCTGCTGTTCGACTACTTCCTCTACAGCCGAGGGTGAGCTACAAGTCCATCTCCTCCAATTTTTTCATATCACTAGATTTCATTCTCAAGTCAACTGACGTAACCTAGGCGTCTCCCGTCCGAAAGGGTTGCATCGATAAATATGCATTCAATTGCATATTTATCACCCCAGCTCTTTCGGATTGTCCAGCGTTTTCCATGGACGGCCCGAGGATGTGTAGATTGGGTATGTTCTCCATGTTCTACCCCGTTCTGAGACAGGATTTCGGTGGCGCCTCCCCATTGTTCTCCGGAGCACATTCTCTCAGCTATTTGCTGAGACGTGTATCTGGAGAACAACGGGGAGGTGCTGCCGAAATTTTGTCTCGGAACGGGGTAGAATGGAGAACGTACTCAATCTACACAACCTCGGGTGGGATTAGGACCCATCTTTACCGATTAGAGATGTAGGTGGATTAAACGCGGTAGAAACTGAAAATTTGATGTGATTAATTTAAGTGAATCCTTAATTATGTTGTGTGGGTTGCAAAAAAGCAGAGGATGGCAGATAATCAGTGGATGTACAGTGGTTTTATCTGTCGGAATCGAGTAACATCAGAGTGGATCACGAAAACCGATGTGTATTTGAAGGAGATATTCCGTCGTCCAATGAGAATTATCCCACCATGCCCCTGTGTGAGATGTGCCAGACGTCACCATAGAAATCAGACGGACATGAGTGAGCACCTTCGCACGCACGGATATATGCCAAACTTTGACATGCCGCCGATAAACATAGCCGAGCAGGACCGTGGTAGAGAGGAGGTGATGCGACAACGCATCGATGGATATGAGGACGACAGGGTCAGGGACATGCTAGATGATGTCATTGTTGCAGAAACGGCAAATGAGACACCTTCAGAGAATGAACCGGAGGAGCCGGAGGCAACCGCAAAGGCCTTCTTGGAGGTCTTGGCCTCGTCGAAGAAACCTCTTTATGCGGGTGCGAAAATATCTCAGCTGGATGCCATCTCGCAACTGATTGCAGTCAAGGCTGAGTACGGCTGTAGCCAGAAATGCTTCGAAGCATTCCTGGGAGTATGGGCTAACAGCCTCCCTAAGGGTCATGAACTGCCGAAAAGCATGTACGATACAAAGAAAATCATGAAGGCACTCTCTATGGATTATGGGAAAACAGATGTTTGCCCGAAGAATTGCCTTTTGTTTAGGCACGAGTATGCGAATGACAAGTACTGTAGGAAGTGCGGTTCGTCTCGGTACATTGAGGTGGTCGGTGAGGATGGTGAGAAAAAGCAGCTAACCATCCCCGTTAAGGTTCTTCGGTATCTCGATTTTATAAAAAGACTGCAGCGCCTTTTCATCACGAAGGAGTCTGCCAAAATGATGAAGTGGCACAAGGAAGGTATAAGGTACAATCCAAAAAAAATCGTACATCCATCGGGAGGGGAAGCATGGAAGTCATTCGATGAAGAATACCCCGAGGAAGCAGCGGAGGCTGGGAATGTCAGAATAGCCATATCAGGTGATGGGTTGAATCCATATGGTATGTCGTCCAATCCATACAGCTGCTGGCCTGTGTTTGTAATTCCGCTCAATCTTCCTCCCGATGCCCTAATGCAACGGAAGACCATGTTCTTGTTGCTCATCATTCCAGGGCCTGACTACCCGAGGAAGCAATTGGGTGTGTTTATGCAGCCTCTTGTGGATGCTTTGCACCATTCTTGGTACTTTCCGAGGTTGACATACGACTGGGATCTGCAGAGAAATTTCCTGATGAAAGTTTGGTTGCACTATTGCATGCATGACTTTCCCGGCTATGCTCTCTTCCGCGGATGGTGTACAAGTGGTAAGATGCCATGCCCAGTGTGCATGCAGGCTCTGCGAATGATTTGGCTGAGTAAGGGTGGCAAGTATGTAGCCTTTGACCTGCATCGACAGTTCCTCCCTCCAGACCATCCAGACAGGGAAGACAAGAAGAACTTCACGAAAGGCCGGGTTGTTCATGAAGTAACCGAGATTCCAACATTTTCGGGGGCAGATGTTCTTGCTCAGCTAAAACCTCTCAAGCCTAAAGTCAAAGGCAAAGGCAAAGCCAAAGCCAAAGGCTTCGAGGGATATGGTGAGACGCACAACTGGACGCACATTACCCCCTTCTTGCAGCTTCCCTATTTCAAGGACCTCAAACTTCCTTACAATATTGATGTGATGCACACCAAAAAGAATATGGCAGAGTCCCTTTTCCACACGATCCTCAACATTCCTGATAAGATGAAGGATAACGTAAAAGCTAGAGCCGATCAACAGAGAATTTGTGATAGACCACGCCAGAACATGAAGCCTCCCACAGGCGGTCGAAAAAACTGGTTCAAGCCAGATGCTGACTTTGTCCTTAAACCGCCAGAAAAAAAGAAGTACTTATCTGGCTGAAACAAAATTTGAAGTTCACCGATGGTTATGCATTGAATATAAGTAAGGGAGTCAATCTTTCAACGGGTAAAGTGACCAGCCTAAAGAGTCATGACTACCATGTATGGATTGAGCGGATAATGCCGGTGATGGTTCGAGGCTATGTCCCCGAGCATGTCTGGCGAGTGCTTGCCAAGCTTAGCCATTTCTTCCGCACGCTCTGTGCTAAAGAAGTAAGTAAAGAGGTGATTGAAAAATTGCATAAGAAGGCACCGGAGTTGATAGTCAAGCTAGAGAAGATCTTTCCGCCAGGCTTCTTTAATCCGATGACACATCTCATTCTGCACCTCGCGAACGAGGTATTGTTGGGGGGCCTGTGCAAAATCGCTGGCAGTATGGCCCTGAGAGGCAGAACAAGCATCTCTGACGGAAATGTGGAAACAAAGCTAAGATTGAAGCTTCCATAGCTGAGGCAGTTATCCTAGAGGAGGCGCTAGACCTCAGGACATCATACTATCCAGACCACGTTCCCCATCTGCATAACAAGGTGCCTCGATATAATATAGAAGAGCCCAAGTATCAACCCAGGCTCGATCTATTCAACGCGCAAGGTGGGAGGGCTGGGGCCTCGAAATCTTATAACATGCCACGACAAGAGTGGGAGGACCTCATGTTCTATATCTTGCACAACATCAAGGAAGTTGAGGAAGTGTGGATGAGGTAATACCACTACACCATTCCTTTATGTCTTCCACATCATCATGTTTCATGTTCACTTAGTCCCGGTCTAACACCGCTTATCTTTTTTTAGTGATTTCGTTCAAGAAGAATGGACGGGATTGAATCCTCCTACTGAGGCGGAGGCACTTACTCTTCTCCGTCATGGAAACCCTAGACGTAAAAATTTTGTTGCTTGGTTCATGGAGAAAGTAATTTTCCACACTCCCCTACTAAATACCTACTTCAACATTTATTAGTTAACCTAACTAATGCACGCAACAATTTCCATTATACTTGTAGGGAAAAGATCCGAACATATCTATGGATGATGAATTGAGATGGGTTTCCATGGGTTTTGACCCTGCCGTCATGACATGTAAAAAGTATGATGTGAATGGGTATCGCTTCCATACAGAGGAGCACCAAAACAGCCGCCCCGATCCCAAAACTATAAATACTGGAGTGTACACCCCCGGTCAAAATTCAGTAGACTACTACGGAAGGGTACAAAATATATACGAGGTTAAATTCCGCCAGGGGCGTGAGACCCTAAGTCTGCCTGTGTTCAAATGCCGATGGTTCGATCCGCGGGAGGGGTAAAACATACGCCTTCCATTGGTTTAGTCGAAGTTAAACCATCAACCATCTATGCCGGAGCCGATCTCTTCATTGCGGCTACCCAAGCTACACAAGTATATTATCTGCCTTACCCATGCCAAAAAATGTATCTAAAGGGTTGGGAAGTTGTGTTCAAGGTGTCGCCACATGGTAAGCTACCAAACCCGAATGAAGACGATTACTACAACATTAACCCCATGACATACAAGGGAGTGTTCTATCAAGAGCAACCTGATGATGATGATCATGATGATGATGTGGTTAGAAACAATGACGCTAGACCATTGGGTGATGATGATGTGGACCCAAACGTCGACGATGCACGGAATGATGGTGAGACCATTGTCAATGAAAATGACATACTTATGCTAGAAAGGTTAAACGAAGACGCTGACGACGAGGAAGAGCCTCCACCTCCGTCGGACAACGAAGATGATATGATTGATAGTGATGATGAGACGGACCGAGAAAGAGGTTACAACAGTGATGATTCATATGGGTTCTAGCAGATGTACATTTCAAGTATTTTTTTTCTATAGTTTAGGAATATGCCTTTTTATGCATTTTTATTAATGTGTTTATTATCATGCCTTTTCCTTCATTTCATTAATTTACTAATTGATTATTCTCTTTTCAATGCAGGTTCGTGGAACATGGGCAAGGTGAAGGCCGACGGCGTGGGTTTCCTACGCAAGGTCGTCGGCCTGCCTAGTCGGAGTGGTCCAGCACGTAATCCTCCCCCTCGGCTACTTGACGATGACTCCTCACAGGGAGGTTGAGGGAGAGGTGCCCCTAGAGGAGGAGGGGGCAGGGGGAGAGCCTCTAGAGGACGAGGTGCTGGGGGGAGAGCCACGACAGGGGGTCGCGGCCAGAAAGAGCGCACCCTCACCGACTTAGGGGTGTTGTCTTCGAGGCCCTCCTCTAGTGAGGTACCCTCCTCTAGTGAGGTACACTCTAGGGAGGAGGAGGAGGAGGTGGTGGAGGAGGAGGAGGAGGAGGAGGAGGAGGTTGGGGAGGAGGTTGGGGAGGAGGAGGCAGGCGAGGAGGAGGTTGGTGGCGGGGATGATGGTGGTGACGGGAAGGGGGTTGACAAGAAGGGGTGGCTGCGTGGTAACGCAAAGCTACCAAAGCAGGTTCCGGCTACTGAGGAGCAGAAGTGGCTCATTGAGCCCACGGGAAAAGAGTAAGTGGTTCATTATTTTGCTTGTCACATCCTTATTTCGGTTGTTATTTATTTTGCTTGTCACATGCTAATAGTTCATTCTTTTGCAGCAACTGGATATATTCTAAAGGGGTCCGTATTCCCAACGGCCTCATCACCGTCTTGCTAAAGTTATACTGGCCGGGGTTGTACTGTCCGGATCCAGTCAGGCAGCCGGCTCGTCGGGTTTTGGCCACGAGCTGGGAGCACTGGGAAGCGGCCCGCCACGCGGACCATGAGACCCATGCCAAGGCCGTGATCACTACTTTCTGGGTGAGTTCTCTTCAGAAGAACAAGTCCATTCTAGTTTCATGAAAATGATTTAACTCATGGCTTCTTCCATTCTTGTTTTCATGCATGATTGTAGAAATTCTATCGAGTTCTTCCGGAGCACAGGGCTAGAGCGGACCAGATCGTGCTGCGCCAATGCAAGAAGAAGGCCCGCGAGATGCAGTATGAGGTGCGCTATGTGGCCATCTCCACATACTACCACTCCTATCTTGGTGTGAAGATGACCAAGGAAGAAGCGCGGAGGATGGGCATTACCTTGGAGAGGCCCGAGTTCTTGGCGGTAAGTATAAAAGATTTTTCATTATGCTTTCATATATTATGCTTTCATTATGCTTTCATTACCTTGTGGTGCTTTATGCTTTATGCTTTATGCTTCCATAACACCAATTTGGACACACCTACATGCCATTATGCTTTTATTATGTAGGTGTGTCCAAATTGGTGTTATGGAAAAGACGAGTCCTGGGCGGCATTGGTGGGTCATTGGTGTGATGAGGCTGGAGCCTGGGCGGCTATGAGAACCAAAAATAAGGCTAACCGAGGGAAGGAGGGAGTACATGCTCAGGGAAACCGAAATCACTATCTCCACAAGGCAGTTAATGTATGACTAACCCCATTAAACATTTTTCTTCTTCTATTTACCATCACTTTTTTATGTATGACTAACCTCTGTTTGGTGGTGCAGGAGGAGAAACTGAAGCGGCCGCTCTCAGACATGCAGGCGTGGGAGATCGCCCATACGCGGAAGGACTCCAAGCCTGGCGAGCCCCAGTACTACGGCAAGCATACCGCGGGGAGGAAGCAGGCCTACTCCGAAGCGTATCTGAAGTTGCATCCTGACACACCTGACCCCATTACGGCGCCTTTGGACGACATGGCGGTGGTGAGAATGGGGCCCAAGGAGCACGGTCGGGAGGCGGTTCTCGATGCTGTGATCACTCCTAGTATCTCCTACACACAGCTTCGTCGGATCGACCCGAGCCTGACCCAGCGCACGAGCCAGCCAGTGACCAGTACACAGTCCCTCTTTCAGGAGCAACAATCTGTAAGTATTTTCCCTCTTATCTTCATTGCTCACTTTATTTTCCGCATTTAGTAGTTTTATGAGTTCCATCATGTCATACCGTAGGCCTACCTGGAGTACACACGCCAGGAGACCATGGGGTGGCATCAGAGGCTTTATGAACACCAAGTGCAGAGGGATAGCCAGATGCAGCAGGCTTTTCAGGATATGGCGGCCGGCAGGTGTCCTCAGTTCCCTCCAGCACAATGCCCTCCAGCACAACCAGTGCTGATGAGCTTTGAGGAGTTTGTGGCACAGAACGCTGGCCCCTCGCCGGTTAGTTCATCCCCAATCTATTCACCAAAGCATGTCATGCCTTTCAACACAGTCATATATCCCGTTAATATGTCTTTTCAACATCCAGGGAACAGGTGGATCTACCGTTGGCGGTGGTCTTCGCAGCACTCCCGAGTCACGGAGCCCGACCACTCCGATCCACGAAGGCGGAGGCGGAGGTGGAGGCGGTCTTGGCGGTAGCGCTGCCGCTAGCAGTGATGACCTGGGCTTCGGCTGTCTTGGCGGTGACGACCTCCGTGGTGCTCGATGATCCTTGTGTGTGGTGATGATCATTTAGATGACTTGTGTGCTTCTCTATATGCTTATGCTTATGTTGGTTGTGATGATGTTCATTTAGAGACTTATGTGTGATGATGCTTATGCATATATTGTTGTGATGGTGCCGGATGATATCCCGTTGTGTTTTATATGTCTATCCCATCATATATATCTGTTGTGCTGATATGTGCTGTTATTTGAATTGAATTGATTTGAAAACAAACAGAAAAAAGAAAAAAAAAGCAAATGCAAACTATGCCGACGGCCTAGCCGTCGGCATAGGGCTAGCGTGAGCTCCCAGTAGCTGACACGTGGCACCTATGCCGACGGCCTAGCCGTGGGCTTAGTTTAAAAACTGTGCCGACGGCTAAGCCGTCGGCATAGGTGCCCACGTGTCAGCTACTGGGAGCTCTGTATGAAGGACTATGCCGACGGCCCTGCCGTCGGTTTAGTTTCAAGTTATGCCGACGGCCAGGCCGTCAGCATAACCCTGGTCCTTGCCCAACGAATGGTCGCCACGTGGCACCACTATGCCGACGGCCTGGCCGTCGGCATAGTAGTGCCACGTGGCGACCATTCGTTGGGCAGACTTGACGGCGGCCACCGTTAGGCGTGATAGTTGCCGACGGCCAGGGCCGTCGGCATAGATGTACGGCCTCCATCGGCGTATCATATATGCCGACGACCTCCCTGGCTGTGCCGACGCATATGTTGCCGACGGCCCTATGCCGACGGGGGCCGTCGGCATAGGCCTATCCCGACGGGTGCCAGGCCTATGCCGACATGGCCGTCGGCATAGGGGGCGATTCCGGTAGTGGCAGGATGCTACCGAGGAACGGCACCACCCACGACGGGCCTGGCAAGGCCCCCTTCTTGCGGTGGTAGGACAGCTGCTCCACAAGAAAGTAGTATAAAGCTATCGCCGCCACGAACGGCGCCACCGCCCACAAGTCCATGAAACCCACACCCACAGCCACAGGGAGCAGCAGCTCCACCATTGCGCTGCGCTAGCGCTGTACCTCCTCCTCCTCTCGTAACTGAACATGCATACTAGAATACCGGAGAGCGCATATCACACACATATAAAGGGTCTGTCTAAGTGAGATAATACCTCACATCTAAGTGACATCATCCTCTAAAAATCTGTCCCACCTCGTTAACAAACAAAAAATTCAGCTTGTTTGTTTGTCGATCTCCCACCTCGCTTGTTGTTTGTCTATCGTCAACACTAGCCCACCCATCCGACTACCCCCCACCTGGTGGGCCTTGTTAGCTGGGCTTTTGTTTTGTCTGTTTGTTTGTCTGAAAATTTGCTCACGGCCTGGCCCTTGTTTGTTATTAGTAGATAAAGATCTTGCTTGCTTGTAAAAGAAGTTGACTGCAGTTGACTGCAGAAGCTTGATTCTGGTCTGTATAGAAACAACACAACAGTTGACTGCCGTCAGTGCGTAGCAAGAGGGAATTTGTTTTGATTTCTCCAGTAAAAAAACAGAACTAAAAGCGGACTACATGTAGATGAACAAGCAGATATCATTTTGGGATGCCTCATGCGTCGAGCAGAGGTGTGGAGCGGGAGGCTCGTCCTCGGCCATCTCGGTCGCCAGAGGCTTCGAGCTTGTCGTCCCCGTCTCCTCCTCCTCCTCTGCTCCACCAATTCAAAACAGTGCAGTGGGAGACAAAATAAATGCGAAAATAAATGTGTCTATGTGGATAAATATTGAAGATCCGTTGTTGTTTTGGAGATCTTGCAGAAAACCCCCCTAAAAGACTTTAAAAAGGGCAGTTGAGTACAGAACACTGTGTTTAGTCTAAAAACACATAGAAAAAGCATTTTTGGGGGTCTGCCTTGTAAAAAAAATTGTGAAACTAAAAAATGAGATTAAAAAAAGGGTCACTAAAAACACTAGTGCGCCTAAAAAATCAACAAAAAAAGAGATGAAAAAGGAAAAAAAAACATAGTTATTAGTTGGCGCTTGGTTGCAAAATTTTAGCTTAAAAAAGATACGGAAAAAAATGTTTGTGAAATATAAACTATCAAATCAAAAAAGGTTGGACTTGCAGTTTCGAGTGAGTAAGACTTGCAAAAAAAGCGGCATGAACACAAAGAACCATAGTTGCAAGTCAAAAGAAAATGGTGGACTTGGAAACTCGGTTGACTACAAGATCGTAAAATACAAAAATTGCAAAAAATGACACTTGACTTGCAAGTGGCAAGAAACAAAAAAAAAAGTATGGTCCCATAGTACTGAGTCGACCCTCGACTGGCAAGTGGCATGAAACAAGAAAACCCAATTGCAAAGTTGGCCATTGACTTGCAAGTTGCATCAACCAAAAAGCCGAGTTGCAAGCCGAGTGTCCACTTGCAAGTGGGCATCAAAATAAAAAACACAGTTGCAAGTCGAGTGTCCACTTGCAAGTGGCATGAAAAAACAAAAGACCCAGTTGCAATATTTGAGGGCCCACTTGCAAGTGGACTTCAAACAAAACAAACTCAGTTGCAAGTCGAGTGTCCACTTGCAAGCGGGCATCAAACAAAAAAAACTAGTTGCAGGACGAGTGTCCACTTGCAAGTGGGCATTAAACAAAAAAAACCACTTGCAGGTCGAGTGTCCACTTGCAAGTGGCATGAAAAATAGAAGACCCAGTTGTAGGTGGAGTGTCGACTTGCAAGTGGCATCAACCAAAAATACCCAGTTGCAGGTTGAGGGTTGACTTGCAAGTGGCATCAACCAAAAATACCCAGTTGCAGGTCGAGGGTCGAGTTGCAAGTGGGCATCAGAAACAGAAGACTCACTTGCAAGTGGCATGAAAACAGAAGACCCCAGTTGCACATCAACCCTTGACTTGCAAGTGGCATAAAAAACAAATGACTTCAGTTGTAAAAGTCGAGGGTCCACTTGCAAATGGCATCAACCAACAAGATCTAGTTGCAGGTCGAGGGTCGACTTGCAACTGGGCATCAAAAATACAAAAGACACCGTTGCAAACAAAAAGACCAAGTGACATGAAAACAGAAGATCCCAGTTGCACATCGAGGGTCGACTTGCAAGTGGCATAAAAAAGAAGACAAAGCTGCAAGTCGAGGTACCACTTGCAAAGTGGCATGAAAACAAGAAACCTCAGTTGCAAGTCCGAGGGTCGACTTGCAAGTAGTATCAAACAAAAAAAGCAGTTGTAAGTCGAGGGTTAACTTGCAAGTGGGCATAAAAAAATAGAAGACCCAGTTGCAAGTGAGGCTCGACTGCAAGAGGCATCAAACAAGAAGAACCATTTCCCAAGTCGATGGTCCACTTGTAAGTGGCATGAAAACAGAAAGACCAAGTGCAAGCTGAGTGTCGACTTGCAAGTGGCATAAAAAAAGAAGACCTGGTTGCAAGTCGAGGGTCGACTTGGCAAGTGGGCATCAACCAAAAAGATCCAGTTGCGGGCGGAGGGCCGACTTGCAAGTGGACACAAAAAAACACTTGCAAGTGTGCATCAAAGAAAAAACCAATTGCAAGTTGAGTGTCGACTTGCAAGTGGCATGAAAAACAGAAGACCCGGTTTGCAGGTGGAGTGTCGACCTGCCAGTGGCATCAACCAAAAAGACCCAGTTGCAGGTGGAGGGTCGACTTGCAAGTGGGCATCAGAAACAGAAGACCCACTTGCAAGTCGAAGGTGCACTTGCAAGTGGCATGAGAACAGAGGACCCCAGTTGCACATCGAGGGTCGACTTGCAAGTGGCATGAAAAGAAAGGACTCTGGTTGCAATAGTCGAGGGTCCACTTGTAAGGGCATCAACCAACAAGATCTAGTTGCAAGTCGAGGGTCCACTTGCAAATAGACATTAAACAAAAAAACTCAGTTGCAAGTCAAGTGTCCACTTGCAAGTGGGCATCAAACAAAAAAACCCAATTGCAAGTCGAATGTCCACTTGCAAGTGGCATGAACAATAGAAGACCCAATTGCTGGTGGAATGTCTACTTGCACGTGGCATCAACCAAAAAGACCCAGTTGCAAGTCGATGGTCTACTTAAAAGTGGCATTCGGGCCTCACAGTTGTGAGTCGATGGTGGACTTGCAACTAGGGCAATTACAAAACTACAAACAAATAAAAAACCCAGTTGCGAGTCGATGGTCTACTTGCAAGTGGCATGCAGCCCCCCACAGTTGTGAGTTGATGGTGTACTTGCAACTAGGGTAATTACAACACTATAAAAAAAATAGACCAGTTGCGAGTCGATGGTCTACTTGCAAGTGACACTGAGTAAACATCCCTAGTGGCAAGTTGATGGTCTACTTGCAAATGGCATGCGGGCACGCACAGTTACGAGTCGATGGTGTACTTGCAACTAGGGCAATTACAAACTTATTACAAAAAAAACTGAGTCGCAAGTTGATGGTCGAGTTGCAAGTGGCATGCGGGCACCCCATGGTTGCAAGTCGATGGTGGACTTGCGACTAGGGCAATTACAAACTACAAAAAAACAGAGTTGCAAGTCGATGGTCGAGTTGGAAGTGGCATCGAGTAAACATCCCTAGTTGCGAGTCGATGGTCT
>NC_041388.1:712262396-712275801 GCF_002162155.2 Triticum dicoccoides | reverse complement strand
CAAAACTACAAACAAAAAAACAGACCAGTTGTGAGTCGATGTTCTACTTGCAAGTGGCATGCGGGCCCCCACAGTTGCGAGTTGATGGAGGCAATTATAAAACTACATACAAAAAATAGATCGGTTGCAAGTCGATGGTGGACTTGCAACTAGGGCAATTACAAACTACAAAAAAACGAGTTGCAAGTCGATGGTTGAGTTGCAAGTGGCATGCAGGCACCCACAGTTGCGAGTTGATGGTGGACTTGCAACTAGGGCAATTACAAACTACAAAAAAGCTGAGTTGCAAGTCGATGGTCGAGTTGCAAGTGGCATCGAGTAAACAACCCTAGTTGCGAGGTGATGGTCTACTTGCAAGTGGCATGCGGGCTCCACTAAAATGGCATCTCTGCTGTAGATGATGTCTAGAGCGGCTTCTTCCATATTTTGGACATTGTTAAACCCCTCATCCACATGTCCACCATGCCCTTGCTCTCCTCCTTCCTCATCATGATTGAATACAACACCCTCTGTCGCTTCAGCTTGATCTCCGACAGAAAAACCTCCACCGAAACAGCACACAAACGCTTTGGCGATATGTCCAATCATGGGAAAAACAACAAGCTCCCCATGGCCAAGGTTGAAGTCCTTGATGAACTTCCTTTAGTCATCGCCGCCGATGCATGTGTTGCCATGCGCAATGAGAACACCCACAACGTATCGGCGGCCATGAGCTTTCAAGTTCAAGAACCCATTGGCAAACTTTTGTGGGAACCGCTGCATGGTAGAGCATGGGAGTATCTGAAAAAAATGCATATCAACTAGAGCACACAAAAAAAAACACGTACAAAGTAAAAGATGGCAAGCAATTTTTTACTGCAAAGGTTTCGTTGGCATCACGAAAAAACATGCCAAAGCTCTCACCACTGTCCGCCTTGCAGTGAGCAAAGCAAACTGGGCACACCATCCTAAATAATACCAAAAAAAATCAACATAGGGCAAGACTGTAACTGATGGTGCTCATACTGATGCTTAAACTAATGAAAACTATTGGAACCAGTAACTATGAAAAATATATCAAAAGTACTCATAGCAAAGCTGTCGAAAACCAGTAAGTAGAAACTAGGAACTAGAGATTAGTAACAAGCAAAACAGGGTAAAAAAAAATAAGCAAGAAAAGCTAGGAGTGTATTACACAACTAGTATTTAATACTGTTCAAAAAATCTTCCGATTCAGCGATTTATCGTCCAATTTATCACTACTCTTGGGGCGACCGATAAGATTATTTCATTGAGCGTACCATCTTTAACATCCACACAAAAAAACTAGTAGATGTACAGAGCACTACAAAAAACAAGATAATCATGAGCTGGTGCTCCAACTTATATATGTAGAATACTACTAGATATAAACAACACTACAAAAAATCAAACTACCAAACATCCCACTTAATCCCCCACATTAGATTAGATTAAACACACATATAACCTAACAAAGATGAAAAAAATGCATATAAATTAATCACATGTAGTTCGGATACTTAACCGGCACTCTCCTCCACTTCCCTTTTTGATCCCCACAATCGCCGCTGGCTGACAATAAAGAAACTGTCATGAAACATGGATATAAACTGAAAAAAGAAAGAACAAAATGAAAACCTTGTTTCATACAAAATGAAAACTAGCTCTGTGTGAAAAATTAGCTTAGCAAGACACAAGACACTTCATCTTCTACTGAAACTTAAAAACCGCATGTTTATGCCCCATTTCCTACCTACAGAGACAAGACACTTCATATGGGGAAAAATATGTGCCAACCCCCACTAAAACTATCAAAATCACTTAAAAACAAAAAAGATCAACTTGTGCTGAAAAAAATGGAAATCCTATCGTTCCACAGAATTATCTTTTTTTAGGGGGTTCCACAGAATTATCTGAACGCACAAGTTACTAAACAGCCGGCCAGCTGAGACTTAGCTACTTCAAACATCAAAACTGCTCAGAACAGCCCCGCCAGCCCAACAAGAACCGCCAGCCCGCAACAGGCAAAACAAATCTCAGTCAAACAGCCCGCCAGCCCAACAAGCAACGCGGCCCGCAACAGGCAAAAAACAACACAAACCCGCTAAAATGATGGGCCGCGCGCACCTACGAACGACGCGCGACACGAGCGAAGCGCATGACCAGAACAGAAAAAACAACTTGCACGAATCCTAAAGATAAGACAAAATCCAATGGCTATAGACTTGAGATAGCTATTTCACATCTAGATATAGGACAAATGTTTCCTACAAGTAGTGGTAGTTACCACCACTTGCGTTTTGTATGTTGTATGTAGTATCTATCAAAATTGAAAGTATGTACGTGTAATATGTAGTATATAACAATGATTAGGTAGTATATATACTAATTTTTAGGTAGTATATACCATGTTTTAAGTATGCTCTTTTTTACGTACAAATATGTACGTATTTCACAAATATAACAAAAATTATGGGTTCATATATAATTTTTTTATGTAACTTGCTTTGAAATATCTTAGATATAGTATATGAATATATTTAAAATGATAAAGTAGTATATATATTACCACATGGTAGTATATATATTACCACATGGTAGTATATGAGACATATGGGGTAACTACCACCTATATCTCATATACTATCACGTGGTACTATATATACTACTTTATTATTTTAAATATATTCGTATAATATATATAAAATATTTTAAAACAAGTTACATAAAAAATTGCATATGAGTCCATAGTTTTTGTTATATTTGTGAAATACGTACATATTTGTACGTAAAAAAAAACATACTCAAAACATGGTATATACTACCTAAAAATTAGTATATATACTACCTAATCATTGTTATATACTACATACTACACGTACATACTCTTGATTTCAACAGATACTACATACAACATACAAAACACAAGTGATGGTAACTACCACTGCTTGTAGGAAACATTTGTCCTATATATAAGCCGTATGGCCGGGCAGGCTGGGTCGTTGCCCTTTAAGTTTTAGGCGTCTAATTCAAGTGATAGGACACAATCCCTTTTCCTGAAAGCTAGTCATCAGCCGGAGAAGAGAGCGGGCCGGCGGCGCCCAACGAGCGCGGATCTGGGTGCGGCGCAGTGCGAGGTGGCTGGGGACGGCGCAGTGGGAGGTGGCCGCGCCCAGATCCGATGTTGGGGCGGTGCTCTGTCGCCGAGCGGCCCCGAGCTGAACACTCCGGCGGTCCGGCCTGTGCGTGCGTGTTTTTTTTTTTCAAACTCTGCATGCGTGTTTCCATATAATAGGAGTATAATGAAAGAGGTCTACAACTTAACACGCAAATGCATGGTCTCATGTGCCTAGCACGCGTGAGCAGCAGGTTTGAGTCCTGGGTGCACACGCATATTTAGTTTTCTGCATTTATTTTATTCACCCACTAAGAGATGGGACCCGCATAATAGAGAGTGGCGTGACCACGTATACTATTTGACTGGATAGGTTGACCAGTCAACTCGGCAGAATACAGAGCAATACGGCTCATCAGTGACCGTATAATCACCTCAACACGTATACAATGACCATAACGAGCGTATTCTAAAGTCCAGTGATCATAGTGTGCTTTTGCCTCAAATACGATGACCGTCAGTGTATTTACCTCAGAGAACTATCTCATCTATCTTCAAGACAGGATGGAGGGCTACTTGCAGTCATATGCATCCCTCTGCGGCCTTGCACTTATTGTTGCAGGGTGGCTGGTGCACTGGGCGTACAAGTGGAACAATCCTCCGTGCAACATTGGGAGGCTTCCTCCTGGATCCATGGGCTTCCCTCTCGTTGGCGAGTCCTTACAGTTCATGAGGCCAAGCCCTTCTCTCGACATCTCAGGCTTCTACAAGCAAAGGTTGAAAAGGTAGTAACTAGGCCCTGCAATCCTCCGCTCCTTCAGCGCGGAGTGGAGCGTGCGGAGTGGCCCTTCAGCGACTCCGAAAATTTGAACTGGATGCTGCTCCGCTCCAGAGCGGAGTTGGAGCGGGGAGAGAGTCCGAACAGGCTCCTAATTAGTCGTGGTTGGAGTTAACCAAATGGGGACTAAATTACGCTATTTCTAGTGTATTTTTCACTAATTAATTGAAGTTATGCTATTCAATTCGTACATTGCACATACATATATACCGCTAGCTAGCTAGTTGTAGCTAGGCTAGCTTCATAGATGGATGAAGCTGCAGGAGTGGATTGACGATCCAAATCGGGCCGCGCAATGCAGGTACGGCACGTTGTTCAAGACGAACCTGGTTGGACACCCGGTGGTGGTGTCCATGGACGCGGACGTGAACCGCTTCATCTTCCAGCAGGAAGGCAAGCTGTTCCGGAGCTGGTACCCGGACACGGCCAACAGCATCTTCGGAAAGGACAGCATGGCCAACTGCGACGGCTCCGTCCACAAGTACGTCCGCAGCTTCGCGGCCAGGCTCTTCGGCCCCGACAGCCTCCGGGACGTGCTCCTCGCTGAGATAGGGCGCAGCGTGACGCAGAACCTTGCTGCATGGGCCGCGGAGCCTGTCATCGAGGTCAAGGACGCCATGGCCACGGTAAGTAAGTAAGGTCTTTTTTTTTTGAAAAGAAGTATTACCCCGGCCTCTGCATCAGAATGATGCATGCAGCCATCAGTAAGTAAGAACATGCATGTGATGTAATAGTTTACTTTGATGATCGCGCCACCTATTATAATTGTAGCCATCAACTGACTTGCATTGCCTAGCTAGTTGTTGGGTACTAACGTGACTGAGTGGCATTATCGGCTTCCTGCGATGCAGATGATATTTGACCACACGGCCAAGAAGCTTATTGGTTTTGGCCCCGAAAAGTCAAGGAAACTTAGGAAGAACTTTGATGCCTTCTTCCAGGGAATGGTTTCCTTCCCGCTGTATTTTCTTGGGACAACATTCTACGGATGTATACAGGTATGTACACATGTGTTCAGTACTATATATAATTACTTACTATCTCTGATTCATAATAAGTGCCGCAATTTCCAATTTAAAACTGCGACACTTATTTTGGATAGGAAGGAGTAGTTTTAAAGAAAGACATCGAGAAATCTAAGCTGAAAACATACTTGCAAAAGGTACAACCGTGGTCTTGATGCATGCATGCTTCTGCATGCAGGGAAGGAAAAACGTGCAAAAGGTACTCACGGACCTACTAAAAGAAAGGCTCAGTACACCTCAGAAGCGACACGGTGACTTCCTCGATGAGGTGCTCGACGAGCTACAAAGTGGGACGGGAATGATGAACGAGAAATTTGCTGTAGATTTCGTTGCCGCCATGCCTCAAGTCAAGTCTAGTAACAAGAAAGATTCTTCCTCTAGCAGTAACAATGATCATGCTAAATCCAATATTGTTGCTTCTAGTAGTTCTCTTGATTCCACTAATGATTCTCTTAGCCAAGTTACACTTGAGCAAGAAAATAGCTTATTGAAGGGAATTATAGAGAAAGGAGTGTACAAAAGCCTTGCCGGGAGTAAGCAATTCGAGGAAATTGTGCGCAAGCAAGGAATGCACCGGAAGAATCAAGGTGTTGGTTTTGAACGAAGTTCAATGCCAATGGAGTTGAGTGGGAAGAAGATCAATACCCCAAGACAAAGTTTGTCCCTCAACAAGAGAAGTATGCTTCTTTCAAGGGGACACAAGCTCAAGATGATCTTCCACCACAAGACTACGAGCAAAAAGGCAAGGACAAGCTTCAAGAGGAAAATGATGCATTTGAAGAAGCTCCAAAGACCTTAGTCAAGTGGATTCCCAAGACTACTTCAAGTTCCACTTCATCAAGTACGACTACAACTCCAAGGATTCCCATCAAGATGATGTGGATCCAAAAGAAGAAGAACTAGAGAGTTCTTGAGGGTGACTCCGCCAACATACTTCACTCTTATCATTTTGGCAAGAACAAGTGCAATCAACTTCCACATCTTGCACTGGTTCAAGGAGTCACAAACCCTCTTGTTGGTAAAACAAGGGACAAGGTAACCTAAAAAGTTTTCATGGACATCATCTTTTGTGTGCATCACTCTATGTCTATGGATATCCTTGTTTGTTCCTTGTGGGACTAACCCATGTAGGTATTGAAAGTGCAATTCACTCAAATGGATAGCTCCAAGTGATCTACATCAACATTGAGCATCCACATCTTCAACATCTACATGAAGTCATCATCGACAAAACCCAAGGTTAGTTCATCCCTCTTAAGGGGGATATCACATCTAGGGGGAGCTTTACTCTAAGACTTGAGCTAAAGCAACTCTAAAGATGTGAACAAAACAATGCTTTATGTAAAAGTGGTAACCCCACTTGAGCTTAAACGATGAGTATGACCTATGATCAAGTGTTCTCACTTGACTCCTAAGTCAATATACTCATATATAGATGACCTAGTCATCGCAAGTTGCTTGATAGATGCTAGAATTGGTTGTGCATGCCTTGCCACATATTTCATTTGCCATCTTATTGTGTGAGCATGCTGGATTGCATATTTTACTCATTCGAGGACATCCACTTGTTGTTTTGATTGTTTGGTTTTATCGTCTTTTGCCAAGTGGATGGACAAGAATGCCTAAGAACCCCCTCTAGCTATCTATGCTTTTCTTGTCTCAAACTCTATTCATGCTGCATCACAAAATTTGATCAAGTCAGATTCGAACCACTCTGTGTGAGGAGCGCTCGGAGTCCCCGATTCGTCATAGACTTAAACTTCCAAAACCTCTTTATGATTCTCGGTCTGACCGATACTCCACCTTCGGTCCTACCGAGATCATTAAGTTGATCTAGGTTTTCGATCTCGGTGCAACCGATTTGAACCTTTCGGTCACACCGAGTTTCAGTAACTGCACGCAGTTATGAATCTCGGTGCCACCGAGTTGTTCCACTCGGTCACACCGACAGGGTCGGGCTATATATAGTCACGGGCAAAATTTTGGAAATTTCTCCGAACCCCTTCGCCCGCGCGATAGCCTGCTCTGCCCTCGTGGTCTCCGGATCGTCTTCTCGCCGCCAGCAGCCTCCAGTCGCTGGTCTCCGTCGCCGTCAACGGGAATTCTACCCCGCCGTTGCCGCCGTAGCAAGTCCCCGCCGAACTAGGGTATGGACTTGATCTTTGTGCTATTCCTCAATCTGATTCCTAGCACATTGTGATCATATTGATTCTTGCCATGTTTGATAAACTTCTATCCAGTCAAAACGCCCGTAGATTAGGTTTGATTCGAAAATTCTAGGTTTAGGTTTCCGCCGAAACCATCTCGGACCCACCGAGTTGAAAAACTCGGTCCCACCGATTTGGCTTATGCCATTGCACAAGTGAGACTCGGTCTGACCGAGAATTACTTATCGGTGTGACCGATTTTTGAACTCAGTGAAACCCTAGCAGTCTCGGTGCCACCAAACTGTGACTCGGTCCTACCGAGTTCACTAGTTTAGGTTCCAAAACTGCTTTGGTATCACCGAGTTTGAAAATCGGTAGATCCGAGATGATTTCAGTGGGAAACTAAAACTAAGTTTTTGGATCATTCTTTTGCAAAAAATCTCTGCATTTTGTGATGCTCATCTTTTCTATCTCATCTATAATCTATTCACAGGGTCAGCAGTAAGTTTGCAGCATGTCTGGTCAAAATGATAGCCAAAATATGTCAGAGCAGCAAGTGGTGATGAGTGAGGGCACTAGTCCCTCCAGTTCATCTGATGAAGGCAGCAGGAGCACTCCTAGCAATTTGCCAAAGGCTGCACGAGACAAAGGAAGAAGAGGACTTCAGATTCCGAAGATGAGGACTATGTGGCAGAGGAAGAGGCCACTTCCAAGAGAGTTGAGCTAGCTCAAGGCACTAAGCCAGGTCTGAAAATCAAAAGGCCAGCAGGCAGGCAGCCCATGTCAAAGGCAAGAGCCTCAACTGAGAAGCCCACTCCCCAAGAGCTAGTTGCAGCTGAGGGCAAGAAAAGAAAGGAAAGGGTGAAGAAGACTGTGGCTAGAGTGCTTGGCAAAGCTTCCATCATGGAAGAAGAAGAGGAAGAAGAGGTAGCTGCACCAGCGCCCAAGGCACCCGAGCTAATGGGAGATGCCATAAAATCAGGGGGAGCTTCTTCCAAGGCCAAGTCAGCTCCAAAGCCAAATCCTAAGAGAAATACAAGGAGCATTCCTGCAGCTGAGAAGAACAAGGCCCCAGTGCCTGAGACTGTTGCTGAAGAAGAGGAAGAGAATGTCCTGAGAAAGCTAAAGCCCAAGATCCCAGACCACAACGATGCTCATCCTGTGGCTGAGGATATGAAGCTCAGGAGAGATTCAGGGCTGAGGAAGTGGAGAGAAGCAGACCCATATGCTTCAAGGAGAAGGACAGCAGTGGGCTATAGGTTTCACACCAAGGAGCAGCAGGATTTCTATGAGACTGTTTTGCTAGATAAGAAGCCAATTGTCTGTGACATGAGATGGGTTGACTGGACCTACATCAAGGAGAAGGAGGAACACTACCCAGGAGTATATGACAGCTTTAATGCTTGTGGAGTAGCTGACTTTGTTGGGCAGAAGCTCACAAAGTGGAACGAGGAACTGATCATGCAATTCTACTCCACGGCACACTTTTATCCAGATGGGAGGATCACATGGATGTCTAAGGGTACAAGGTACCAATCCACAGTGGCTGAGTGGGCACAGATCATTAATGCCCCAGAGGAACAAGATGATGACTTGGATATCTATGCCAAGAAGAAGATGGACCATAACTCCATGTCCAATATGTACAAGGAAATTCCCAATGAAGCTCTTGACACCTTCAAATTTGGGTTTGTGCATTACCTTCTGTCAGGACTGCCTACGATCAATTGGATACTAAGGCACACCTTACTGGCCAAGTCTGGAGATCACAAGATGATCAAAGGCCATGCTATCAACTTTCTACATGCGTTTGATGTGCCTCAGAAGTTCAAGGTGATGAGCCTCATAGTGGAAACAATCAAGAGGACTGCAGCAGATCAGAAGAGGAGTTGCGGATATGCCCCTCAAATTCAGGAGCTCATCAACTCAAAGATGGGCACGGGCATATATCTATTGGACAAGGAACACCTGCCCATCCGTCCAGATTTCGAGGACAATCAAGTTGTCATGACTGAGAACGAGCCATCATCTGCCCAAGCATACGCGAAGAAGGAGAAGGCGAGAAAGGAGAAAGCTGCCAAGATGCCTACTCAAGAGGAGGCATCTGGGTATTTCTTGAAGACTAAACAAGAGCAGCTTGGTTACTTGATTGCATCCACGCTGAGGATTGAGCAAAGTCTGGCCACCCTCACCTCAGAATCAGCAGAGCCTAGAGAGAATCATGGAACAGAAGTTCTATGACTTGGATGTCAAGGTAACGGAAGTTCAGTCTGCAGTGGAGCAGCTCCAGGAGGACATGCAGGAGAGGAGAGGCAGGACTACCACTCATGCCTTTGCCAGAGTGCCACGAGGCCCGAGGTCATTTGCCGTGCCAGTTGCTGACACAAGAGCCACCACCTCAGCACCAGCCACAGCCTCAGTTCCACCAGCTCCAGCATCTACTTCAGCTCCAACTCCAGCGACTACTTCCGCATCTACCGAAGCCTTCGTCCTTGGAGTGATCCGGACTCCACCACCACCTGAAGATCAAGCCTGAGCGTCGATCTAGTGCTATGCATTTTCTAGGAACTTTTTGGTAACTTGTTGCCAAAGGGGGAGAAGATGTATAGATCATAGGCTTCGAGAGAGAGAGTGTTGCTTTTCTCTCTTGCTTTATTTGGTGGTTTTTTGAACTTGTTTGCTTTTGAGTGCCTGAGATACTATGTCATTATTTGTGAGACATTGATGATCATGTGTTTGATCATAAGCTACACTTAATGCTTGCTTAATACTTTTATCCTATCTATCTTGTATGATCATTCAATTTTCTTGGTGATGAGTACATGTATTTCATTCTTATCATTTTGAGCGCTCCACCAAGATGTATGTGACATGGAAGAGTAACCATGACTCTAGCTCTTTGTGCATTTGCAGTCCAAAGCAAATTTTAAATATGCACAAATTTAGGGGGAGCTCTTACTTATCACATACTTCTCAAAGCGACGATATATTTCTTGCTTATTATCATTTGTCGAAGCTTTGATCTATATGTTGTCATCAATTACCAAAAAGGGGGAGATTGAAAGTGCAACTATCCCTAGGTGGTTTTGGTAATTCATAACAACATATAGCTCATTGAGCTAATACTATTCCAAGATGATTATTTCAGGAAAGCTCAATGATTGGCATGGCATGGATGTGAAAGTGGAACCCTCAAAATGTTAAGGACAAAATATTGGCTCAAGCTCAAAAGCTCAAGACTCTTCATTTTATATTTTAGTGATCCAAGATCACATTGAGTCTTTAGGAAAAGCCAATACTATCAAGGAGGGATGAGGTGTTGCTTAATGAGCCTCTCGCTTCATGTGCTTAGTGATATGCTCCAAAACCCTCAACTACTTTCCCACTTCCACACATGACCTAAACCCTAAGCCAAACTCGGTCCTACCGATTCTTCCTATCCGGCGCCACCGAGTTTCACTTGTCATTAGCCACTGCCAAACCCTAGCAATTTGGTCCTACCGATAGGGATCTCAGTCTCACCGAGATGGGGTTGCAAACTCTCTGTTTCCCTTTCGTAACTTTTCGGTCCCACGAAAGAGCGAATCGGTCCCACCGAGATTGCAATGTAAACTCAGTGTTTCCCCTTTGTAACTTTTCGGTCTCACCGAGTTCCACTCGGTCTCACCGAAAGAGCAAATCGGTCCCACCGAGTTTGCCTGACCAACTCTCTGGTTAGCTAATTACCAAATTCAGTCTCACCGAGTTTGTGTAATCGGTCTCACCGAGATTACGTTATGCCCAAACCCTAACCATATCGGTCCTACCGAGTTGCATGTCAGTCCCACTGAAAATCACTAACGGTCACTAGGTTTACTTTTTCGGTCCGATCGAGCTTATTGATTCGGTCCCACCGAGATTGGAAAACTGTGTAACGGTTGGATTTTGTGTGGAGGCTATATATACCCCTCCACCGTCTTCTCATTCTATGAGAGAGCCATCAGAACACACACACCATTCCAACTCATATGTTCTGAGAGAGAACCACCTACTCATGTGTTGAGACCAAGACATTCCATTCCTACCATATGAATTTTGATCTCTAGCCTTCCCAAGTTGCTTTCCACTCAAATCCTCTTTCAACCAAATCCAAATCCTATGAGAGAGAGTTGAGTGTTGGGGAGACTATCATTTGAAGCACAAGAGCAAGGAGTTCATTACCTACACACCATTTGTTACTTCTTGAAGAGTGGTGTCTCCTAGATTGGCTAGGTGTCACTTGGGATCCTCCGACAAGATTGTGGAGTTGAACCAAGGAGTTTGTAAGGGCAAGGAGATTGCCTACTTCGTGAAGATCTACCGCTAGTGAGGCAAGTCCTATGTGGGCGATGGCCATGGTGGGATAGACAAGGTTGCTTCTTCGTGGACCCTTTGTGGGTGGTTGCTTCTTCGTGGACCCTTCGTGGGTGGATCCCTGTGTGGACTCGCGCAACCGTTACCCTTGGGTGGAGCCCTGTGTGGACTCGCGCAACCGTTACCCTTCGTGGGTTGAAATCTCCATCAACGTGGATGTAGGATAGCACCACCTATCCGAACCACGGGAAAAACATCTGTGTCTCCAATAGCGTTTGAATTCTCCAAACCCTTCCCTTTACATTCTTGCAAGTTGCATGCTTTACTTTCCGCTGCCAATATACTCTTTGCATGCTTGCTTGAATCATGTGATGATTGCTTGACTTGTCCTAAATTAGCTAAAATCTGCCAAGAACTAAAATTGGGAAAAGGTTAAGTTTTTATTTGGTCAAGTAGTCTAATCACCCCCCCCTCTAGACATACTTTCGATCCTACACTGGTTCCTCTTGATCTTCAGCAGCTTCACCCGTTGCAGCAGCATCGAGCACATCGTCTGGTTCCACTTCATCTTCACCAGCTCCCCCCGTTGCAGCATCACCGTAATCAGGGGGCACATAGTTGTCATCGTCCTCTTCCTCTTCGCCGTCTTCCATCATAACCCCTATTTTTCCGTGCCTCGTCCAAACATTATAGTGTGGCATGAAACCCTTGTAAAGCAGGTGGGTGTGAAGGATTTTCCTGTTAGAGTAAGACATCATATTCCCACATTTAGTGCATGGACAACACATAAAATCATTTTGCTTGTTTGCCTCAGCCGCTTCGAGAAACTCATGCACGCCCTTAATGTACTCGGAGGTGTGTCTGTCACCGTACATCCATTGCCGGTTCATTTGCGTGCATTATATATAATTAAGTGTGTCAAAAACCATTACAGAACATTATGAATAGATAATTAAGTGACCAAATTAATGGAAGTTCATCATCACATTAAAACCAAAGTACATACATAGTTCTCATCTAACAACATATAGCTCTCCAGAGCATCTAATTAATTAAACCATACATTGAAACTATGTAAAACATTTCAATGCGAAAACAAATGCGATCATAATCGCAACCAAGGTAACAATTGATCCAACGGCATAATGATACCAAGCCTCAGTATGAATGGCATATTTTCTAATCTTTCTAATCTTCAAGCGCATTGCATCCATCTTGATCTTGTGATCATCGACGACATCCGCAACATGCAACTCCAATATCATCTTCTCCTCCTCAATTTTTTTATTTTTTCCTTCAAGAAATTGTTTTCTTCTTCAACTAAATTTAACCTCTCGACAATAGGGTCGGTTGGAATTTCCGGTTCACATACCTCCTAGATAAATAAAATCTATGTCACGTTGGTCAGCATAATTTTCATAAATAATAAATGAACCAATAGTTATAAAGATAATATATACCACATCCGAATCATAGACAGGACGAGGGCCGACGGGGGCGGATACCAAAACAATCACACTATATAAGATGCAATAATAAAAGTAAGAAAATAATACAAGTATCTATCTAAACATACAAGTAAGAATATTTTTCCTTTCAGAAAGAAGATAAGAACAAGAGGCTCACCACGAGGTCCCGCTTGGTGGCACCTCATTGGTCCCGGTTGGTGGCATGAACTGGGTCTAAAGGTCAGCCTTTGGTCCCGGTTTAAGCCACCAACCGGGACCAGTGGTGGTGGGCCAGGAGCGAGGCCCATTGGTCCCGGTTCGTCCCACCAACCGGGACCAAAAGGTCCAGACGAACCGGGACCAATGGCCCACGTGGCCCGGCCGGCCCCCTGGGCTCACGGACCGGGACCAATGCCTCCATGGGTCCCGGTTCTGGACTGAACCGGGACTAATGGGCTGACCGGCCTGAACCTTTGCCCCCTTTTCTACTAGTGACGCCC
>NC_041388.1:712260209-712262056 GCF_002162155.2 Triticum dicoccoides | reverse complement strand
GATGCACCCTCTGGCAAAGTCCGTATGGCTCCAAGGAAGGCTGCGGCAGGGCCGTTCTTTGGCTGCTTGGCACTGGTAAGGCGGTTGTGATCCATGGATCAGGGACGACACTTCCTTTGGTGAGGCTTCCTCGTCCGCTGGTGCGGCTGGGCTGGCGGGCTGCCAGCGGTTGGCTTGGGCGGCTGACAGACCATCGATGGGTTCAGGCCGAGGCAGCAATGCCCCGACGGCTAATGATGTCGTTTTGTCCACTGCCTATTACCCCTTCTAGGTGCGCTTCAATCTCACTGGACTTGGCTGTGTTGGCTAGCTAGCCTTTCACCTATTTGTGGGCAGAGTGGGAGGTGGGAATCCAGATCAAGATAATTCCCTGGTTGGTTTCGGCTGGCTACGACGACGACGCGCCCGCGGGTGCCGATGTACTTCTTGGAGATGTCGTTTGTGTCCGCCTTACCTCTTCCCACCTCACCGCTTCTCAGGTGAAAACCCTAACTGCAGTGGGCGGCGATGCTCAAGGCATCGTGTCCTTCTTGAAGGTATCACAGGGAGAGCTTTGTGATGGTGGGCACCGTTTTGGTCCGTTGGCAGGTGTAGATTGTATGCCCCTCTTCCTCCAAGGGGCATGTATTCCGGGGGAAACCCTAGATCTGGGTCTCTTGGATCGGATGATGACGGATACTATGGTACCGTTTCCCTTCCCAGGGCATTGTTTTGGAGTAGTGGTTCACTTGAGCGGCCAATAGGTGAGCAGTGTTGCTTCTACCGCATTGAAGATGGCGGGTCTCGGCGGCGTGGAGCAGTTGAGTCTCGGCGTTGGACACAGTTTGATGGACGCGTAGGCTGGTGGCGTTGTCTGTCGTCGTGGTGGCGTTGACGGCAAATCGGCCTAGGAAGGTCTATGCAATGATCACTCCTGAAGATGGGACAACATAAGATGGCGATGGAAAATCCTAGAGCATGCACATGCGATGCGCGTTGTGGGACGCTTAGACCGGTTGGTGTTCTCAGCTTGCCAGGCGGGCGGTTTCTTGAGGCACTAGATTAGATGGTGTCCGTTGATGCGGTCAGGACACATGTAGGTGTAGGGACTTTGTTCACCTCGATGATGGCTTTGGGTTAATCTTTGTATTTATTTTGTCAAACTCTGCTGAATAACTTAATAAAGATGGCTGCTTGCATCCTTTTCATGCAGAGGCCGGGGTAATCGTCCTTTTCAAAAAAATCACCTGGATGCTCACGAACAAAAGCACCGTAGATTTCGACAAGCTCACGTCCTCCCTCGCACAGATGCTCCTCAGGTGTTGCTACCCCTCAATGGTCGTTGACTGGCCAGGGAGGTCCACCAGGTGCGTGGGGAGCCAAACAGGTCGCCGTAGAAGGCGCCGTATCCATACACCAGACCCGAGTCGTGGTGTGTGGGCAAAGTGAGGGCCATCAAGAAGGAACACCGGGGGACCTTCAGTGTTATCCTCTCACGTTATGGATCCAAGCTGGATCAGCAAATTCCATGGATCGAGGTACTGAGAAGACGAGAAGAATATAAAAAGGAAGAAGTGAAGGATCAGCCTCATAATATTATATGAAACCAATGTTGTTTTGTACATAAGTAGTGTGGACAATGTTTCTTTTTAATTCTAGCCCGCACATTGAGCGGGCCACTCTATTAACCTCACACTCAAAAAAGCATCCAAGCAAAATAAGCAAATCTCTATATAGCAAAAGATGTGCGGCTCCCTATTGTAGAAGGACAAGATATGGGCTGTGCAATCTCGATGTATTGATCGGTGCATCAGGCACGTATATATAAGTACAGAGGTGGGCCACAATATCAACTATACAAAGGAAAC
>NC_041388.1:712255411-712259930 GCF_002162155.2 Triticum dicoccoides | reverse complement strand
CCCCCCCCTCCGCGCAGTCGAAGCGGCGCCAGTGACGCAAAGACTGGAACGAAACTCCTCGAAAGTAGAAGTCGGCAGTCCCTTCGTCATCACATCGGCGAACTGCTGAGCGGTCGGCACATGGAGAACCCGCATGCGTCCAAGAGCCACCTGCTCGCGCACAAAGTGAATGTCCAGCTCGATGTGTTTAGTCCGGCGATGATGAACGGGGTTGGCGGAGAGGTACACTGCAGAGACGTTGTCACAGTAGACAACCGTAGCCTGGGACACGTCGTGATGCAGCTCCTGCAGTAACTGTCATAGCCAGGTGCACTCGGCAACGGCGTTGGCCACAGCTCGGTACTCAGCCTCCGCGCTGGAGCGCGAAACTGTGGGTTGTCGCTTAGACGACCACGAGACGAGTGAAGGACCGAGGTAGACGCAGTAGCCTGAGGTGGACCGACGGGTGTCAGGGCAGCCAGCCCAGTCAGCATCGGAGTAGGCCACCATCTCCAGAGAAGTAGATGCCGTGAGTGTCAGCCCGAGGGTCATCGTGCCGCGGATGTAGCAAAGGATCCGCTTCACGAGAGTCCAATGAGTGTCACGAGGGGCGTGCATGTGGTGACACACCTGCTGAACAGCATACTGAAGGTCCAGTCGAGTGAGAGTCAAGTACTGAAGAGCGCCGACAATAGACCGGTAGAAAGGAGCATCCGACGCAGGCGAGCCCTCAAGAGCAGAGACCTTGGCCTTCGTGTCAATAGGAGTAGCAACAGGATGACAGTTGAGCATACCGGCACGCTCAAGAAGCTCATGTGCATACCTCTACTGATGAAGAAAGAAACCATCCGGGCGCCGAACGACCTCAATGCCAAGGAAATAATGTAGAGCACCCAGGTCCTTAATAGCAAACTCGTCACGCAGCCGGAGAGTAATCTGCTGAAGAACAGCTGCGGAGGAGGCCGTCAGGATGATGTCGTCGACGTAAAGCAGCAAATATGCAGTCGTGTCACCGTGGCGATAGACAAACAGTGAGGCGTCCGAGCGAGTAACGCTGAACCCCAGTGTCTGAAGAAACCCGGCGATCCGCTGGTACCAGGCGCGGGGTGCCTGCTTGAGCCCGTAAAGAGAGCGGGATAGCAGACACACATGGCCGGGAAGTGAGGCATCGACAAAACCGGTGGGTTGCTCACAATACACCTGCTCCTCAAGATGGCCATGGAGAAAGGTGTTGGAGACATCCATCTGATGAACGGGCCAGCCGCGAGACACGGCGAGCTGGAGGACGGTGCGGATCGTGCCCGGTTTTACAACCGGGGCGAACGTCTCGGTGAAGTCCACTCCAGCATGCTGGCGGAAACCACGGACCACCCAACGAGCCTTGTAGCGCTCGAGAGTGCCATCTGAGTGGGTCTTATGGTGAAAGACCCACTTGCCGGTGATGATGTTGGCGCGAGGAGGCCGGGGAACCAGTGTCTAAGTACGGTTCTGTTGGAGCGCATCGAACTCTTCCTGCATCGCCGCAAGCCAGTGAGGATCATGTAGGGCGGCGCGAGCGAACACGGGAAGAGGCGACGGCTCCGCAGTGGAGGCGGCGAGGACGTACTCGTCACTCGTGTACCGGAGGCTCGGATGATGAACGCCGGTACGAGCATGGGTGACGGGGCCAGAGGGCACCAGCGGAGTCACCGGCGAGGCGGCCGGCGAGGCGACCAGCGTCTGGGCCGGCGAGGCGGCGGAGGAAGCGGCTGAGCCGGCCGCACCCGATCCCGCGGCGGGTGAGGGAGGGGCGCCAGGGGCGCCGTCAGAGCCGGCCTGGGAGGCCGAGGAGGCGGGCGCCGACGTGAGGGCGCGAGGACCGCCAAAGCCTGGGGGCGGTCCGCGGGCCGAACGGGACCGTCCGCCTGACGGAGTCGTCGAGGGGCCGGCGGTGGCCGGCGGTGACGAGACGACCAGGGGTACCTGCTGCTGAAACAGAAACACCATCTCATCAAAGTAAATGTGTCGCGAGGTGAAAACACGATGGGAGACGGGATCATAACAGCGATAGCCCTTGGTGTTGGGTGGGTAGCCGAGAAAGATGCAGGCGACGGAGCGAGGTGCAAGCTTATGAGGCGCAGTAGCGGCGATGCTAGGGTAGCAAAGGCAGCCGAAGATGCGAAGCCCATCATAAGAGGGGGGTGCACCGAAGAGAAGATGATGAGGTGTAAAGTTCCCGTGAGTACGACATGGGCGGATGTTGATGAGGAGAGAAGCGGTGGCGAGAGCGTCAGGCCAAAAGCGCGGAGGCACATTGGCATGAAAGAGAAGAGTCCGAACGCAGTCATTGAGAGTGCGAAGGATGCACTCAGCACGACCGTTCTGTTGCGAGGTGTACGGGCAAGTGAGACGAAAAATCGTGCCATGTGTGGTAAGAAGATTACGAACGGCGAGGTTGTCAAACTCCTTCCCGTTGTCTGTCTGCAATGCGAGAATGGGGCGACCAAACTGCGTGAGAACATAGGAGTAGAACACAGCGAGAGTGGATATAACATCCGACTTGCGGCGCAACGGGAAGGTCCACACATAATGCAAAAAATCATCAAGTATGACAAGATAATAAAGAAAGCCCGTATTACTGGCAACATGAGAGGTCCAAACATCACTATGAATCAACTCAAACGGGTACGATGCAACAAAAGAAGAAGTCCTAAACGGAAGACGAGCATGTTTTCCGAGGCGACATGCATGACACGAGTGATCCTCGTTCTTATTACACGTGAAAGAGAAACTCCAAAGTATGTGGCGAAGGGTGGCAGGATTAGAATGACCCAAGCGAGCATGCCAAAGATCCACTCCGGTGGCGATGGCGACGGGGGCGGCGGAAGTGGTGGAGGTGGCGGAGTGAACCGGGTAGAGCTCGTCGGGGCTATCACATCGGTGGAGCACCATCCGCGTGCGAGCGTCCTTAACAGAAAAACCACATTCGTCAAATTCAACTGTAACCGGATTTTCAAGTGTAAGAGAACGAACGGAAACAAGATTTTTAATAAGTTCAGGAGAAACGAGAATATTGGACATGGATATAGGAGTGGAGTTAGACGAAAAATATGTATGACCAATATGAGTGATAGGAAGGGAAGAGCCGTCACCAACGGTGATGCGGTTGGAGGTGTGGACAGGATGGGCGGTATGAAGGTTACTGGGATACGCCGCCATGTGAGCGGTGGCGCCGCTATCCATGTACCAGTCGCCGCCGCCGGTGTAGCTGGACGGGGAAGGAGCATTGTGGAGAGCCGCCAACAGGGCCGGGTCCCACGGTGCCGGCGGGAGAGGTGGCGCGGCCGTCAGGGGCAGCGGCAGCGGCCCACCTGGCGGCGGCTGCTGACCATAGGGCGCCGCGTAAGGCTGTGGCACGGCGTAGTACGCCTGGTGCGGCTGTGGCCGGGTGCCGAGAATGCCCGGGGCAGGGGCCCGAGGAACCGGCATGGAGTAGGCGTGCACAACGCCGGTCCATGGGTTCTGGCCGGCGTACCACGGGGCCGGCTGAGAGGCCTGCTGCGGCGGGCGGGGCGCTCCTCCCTGAGCACCGCCGCCGCCCTGCTTGCGGCCTCCGCGACAGCCGCCGCGACGACCCCCCTCCATTGGCCGCCGGCTGGGGCGGCGGGAAGGGGGCGGCCGGTGCGGGCGGGAACCCGGGCGGGAAGGCGGGCGCCGCTGGGTGGGGCGGCGTTGGGCGAGGCGGTGGCGGGGCCAAACCCCCGCGGGTGCCGGCGACGAGGGCGGTGTGGGTCGCGCGAGTCCGGGCCACCCGCATCCGGCGCTCCTCCAACTTGAGGTACGCGACCACCTTGGCGAAGGTAGGCTCCGGGATGAGGGTGAGGTTGGAGGCGGCGTTCCCGAAGTCCTCGTTGAGGCCGCCGGAGAGGGTGCTGATGAGGAGCTCGTCGCCGATTGTTTCCCCGAGATCACGGAGCTCATCGGCGAGCTTCCTGAGGCGCATGCAAAAATCATCGATGGATGAGTCAAGTTGCTGGCACCCGTAAAACTCACATAGAGCAGGACCTTGCGCTGCAGCCGATTGTCGGTGAAGAGGCCGTTGAGCTTGGTCCAGACCGCATAGGCGTCGTCCTCGTCGTTCACCATGGTGTGGAAGAGGTCACTGGAGATGATGAGGTAGAATCAGCGGATGATGGTGGCGTCGAGGATCATCCACTCCTCGTCGTTGATCATGAGCGCCGAGTCGACGGTGCCGTCCACGTGGCCGTGCAGGAGGTACTCACGGAACACAAGCGAAAAATACCGCTTCCAAGCAGAGTAGGACACGGTGGTGTGACCAAGCTTGACCGGAACACGCTCATGGATGTTGAGGTCGCGAACGAGGGTGACATCGGGACCGGCGAACGGGTTGGAGACAGTGGACGAGGAGGAACTCATGGCTAGGGTTAGGGTTTCGGGAAGTGCGGCGGCGGCGGCTGAGGGGGAAAGTGCGGGTGCGGTGCGTCGGCTTAGGGAGAGGGTGCGGGTGCGGCGCGGGTGGAGGGGGAGGGTGTGGCGCGGG
>NC_041388.1:712240011-712254999 GCF_002162155.2 Triticum dicoccoides | reverse complement strand
GGGGTGCGGGCGAAAGCTGGAGGCGCGGCGGCGGTGGCCTCGGGAAGAGGCGGCGGCGGCGGCGTGCGAGGAGGTGGGGGGAGGCGGCGGCGACCAGCGGCGGCGACGGCGACCGGAGAGGTGGCGGCGGCGGCTGGTGGCGGCGGCGGCGGCGGCTTAGGGTTTTAGGATCGTGCTGCGATAGATACCATGTAGAAGGACAAGATATAGGCTGTGCAATCTCGATGTATTGATCGGTGCACCAGGCACATATATATAAGTACAGAGGTGGGCCACAACCTTAACTATATAAAGGAAACAGAAGGTGGGCCCTACACACAAATATACACGTACACAATATACTCAACACCTATCAATACAGTATTTGTTCCACTAGTAGTAATCAAAACGAAAAGAAAAAAACTTAGAAGTTCAGAACACTAAGAAGAAGCTGCCCTCCTATGGCACAGGGACGAATGGGGCCTGCAGTATGAAAGGAAGTTGGCACCGTCTTCTTGCATGTTAGTGAAAGGAAATGGAGTTATGCTCTCTTAGAACAAACGCCAAGTGAGTGCAAAGTCAGGACAATCACCCTTGTGGCAGGTTGCGCAACCTAATATGATACGGTATGATACTCAACCATTTCTTCTTTATTTAACCCTTCGTCTAGGTGTATAAGTCACCTTAAGAAAACCAAAGGAAAAAGTCTAAAATAAACCTTAAGTTTGTAGATGAAAGCTAAATCAATCCTTGAACTTTGAATCCCCGAAATCAGCACGCTGTACTATATGATCCCGGTCTATTTTAAACCTTAAGCGTGTTTTCAAGGGGATTGTCGACGTGGCAGGTAAGGCTATGACTGGGCCGGCCCATCAGGCGCGAAGCGTCTTTCTTTTTTTAGTATCGTGCGACTTAAAAATACCAAAGAGAAAAAAATTCACTAACAAGGATTCAAACTTAGGACCTGCTGCTTCCAAGCTCATACCGCCAACCACCAAGCTAATAACTTTTGTTGTAAATTGGAAGCGCGAACATATTTAATAAGATACTGCAGGGTCGATATTTGAAACATTTAATTTTGAAACATTTTCTTGGAAATGGTCAACAATTTTGAAATCCAAGTGTTCTTACTAGCAAAAAAGAAACACAAACAAATTTTAAAACATGAACCATTTTAAAAATCCCCCAACATTTTTTGAAGTGCAAACACTTTTTAAAAAGCAAAGAAAATTTTGAGAACATGAATAATTTTGAAACCTAAACAAATAAGTGCGAAGAATTTTCCAAGATGAGAATTTCTTGAAACATTAACATTTCTTTGTAAAAATGTGAACAAATTCTGAAACCTGAATAAACTTTTAATGTGCGAACACTTTCTAACTTTTAAAAAATGGGAACAAATTTTCACAAAATTGTTCGCACTTTCATATTTTGTTCAGCTTCCGAAATTATTCCTTTTATAAAAGTGTTCGCAGTTTGCACTTTAAAAATCGTAGGGGATTTCAAAAATGTTTCACGTTTTCAAATTTTGTTTGTGTATTCCACATAATTCCAAAAAATGTTCAGATTTCAAAATTGTTGACAATTTTCAAGAAAATATATCTACAAAATTCAGAAATGTTTTCAAATCTCGATGTTTCGCGCTTCTCTTTTATCAACAACAGCTACGAGGTAGAGTAGCTAGCTATCTTGACAAGGTCAGCATTGCGAGGTTGAAAGTACGATTCCTGACAACGTCTCCATTGTTTTTAGTATTTTTAAGTTTACCTGGTGCGCCGGCCCAGTGCTGTCCAGCGGCAGATTTTAAGTTCGCCTAGTGGGCCTGCCCGGTACAGTCCGCCTGCAGTAAGAAATCCCGGGTTTCAGCTGGGTGTCAACAATCCTTGTTTGGGAATACACTCAAGGTTTAAAATAGACCGGGATCATATAGTTCGGTGTGCTGATTTCAGGGATTCAAAATTCAGGGTTTGATTTAGCTTTCGTCTATAAGTTTAAGGTTTATTTTAGACTTTTCCCAAAACCAAATAATCCCAAAAAACTAAGGCACGAAAAAGTAATACTAGTTGCATGCATATTAATTAGACCTCATCTACTAATTGGAGGACCAATGCATACAATTTCTGCGGCACACTATTGGGATTTGAAAGGGTCTTCTAATTAATAGCACATTTTGAGTTGAGAAAGAAATGATGTGATTGGCTTCATCCGCGATTCAATTTTTTTCCTAGCCCAATCTCTTTGTGCCTAGGTTGCGGTGCACCTTCTAAGATGTCTAATACACCTAGACGGTGGGAGTATGATACTGCCATTACGGTTAGCCTTAGGCCCGTGTGCCAAAGATGAGTGGCCCGGCCAGTTGACTTGGTGGTCAAACCAACAGATGGGCATGGGGTTGCAAAACTTTAAATAACCCCAAACGCGCCTGGTATTTTTCAGAAAATAAAGAAATTCTAGGCTTGGTATAAACTTCTAAATTCACAGTAGCTCCAAATTTAGTGATTCAAATTGGTAAATTCATAGTGGTTCCAAATTTGGTGATTCAAATTGGTAAATTCATCATTTGTAATGGTTTGCATGATGATATAAAAAATGAACTATCATCAATTGTGAATATGAGTCCCTGATAGGCTAATACGTAGTAATGTCATCTGTTGGTATTCAAATTAACCGTATAAGTCAAGTATCACTTCAAATTAAACGATGGAACTTATACCGTGTAACAATGTTTAAATGTGCCACTTATTTCATTAAGACCATTTTGTGGTAGAAAATCCCACGAATTATGTGTTCCTACCATTTTGTCGTACGAACGGGCTTAACGACACTTCCTCGATGCCTCTTGGAGGACCGACATTCGCAAGGTGCGTGTTCAAGTGTTCTATGCAATCGTGGTTGGGGCCGGCGAGCGATCACGGTTGAGGCGCCATGTGGTTGTGCCGCATGCGGCACCTCCATGCAATTACGTACACATCAGTTGCAGAACGCCATGTGGATGTGCGATATTTCAGGCGGGCCGGCCCCATTTATTCCCTTGGCGCCATTAATTGTGTCAATTCAAACTCTCGATCTCCCCATAACCCAAGTACCGCGCCCACGTAGACACTGTGTATACAGAGAACATCGAGCGGCTACTCCAATGGTGCTCCAAGGAAGTTCAACCAGCATTTCACCGTGCCATCCCACGACAGGACGGACCTCATGGTGATGTACACCAACGAGCCACATTGGGTGGACCGCTACATCACCATGTTTGAGCTATTCTCGAGGGAGGGCAAGTACAATGTGCCCGGGTTCAACCTTGAGTACACCGGCGGGCGTGCCGGGCATGATCAGAAGGCCATTCTCGTGTAGTTGTGTGTATGCCAGTATGTCCTCATCTACCACTACTGCAGGGTCACGAGGCCTTGTCAATAGACCTGATTATGTATTCACCAATGGACACTGTCAACGATGCAAATGTGCTCCTTAGTTCGGACATCTCTTGCTTGAATCTCATCGACATCCAGAAGCAACACGGGATCATCAGCAACGGAAAGAAGCAGGACTCCCTGACTAACCTTGCCGCGGCCATCGTCGGCCCCTTCTACGTCGGCACGAAGAATGACATCAAGAACAAGTGTGTCTAGCACTCGGTGTGGGGGGAATAATCCAATTCATCATTTTGTGCGGTTGACTTCAGTCATCTATTAACAAAAAGGGCGTGGGATGTGCCTGGCGTAATTAATCCATCTTAGCTTTAACAAAAGGTGAGTGTGATGCGCATGGCGCAATTAATTCAGCTTATCATGTTATAGAGTTAGTTAAGAGATCCAGATGATGAGTTATGTACAAGTTTTCACGGTTACTGTGTGTGGCGGAGTAATAAGAATGAAACATGACAGCCTGTGAAGACTTGTTTGTTAATATGTACGTGAAAATCCATATGTCCTGGGCTCTCCGCTAGTGCGATCAAATCTAGAGTTAACCCTGTATCCCTACAGTAAGCACCCTTTTAGGCTTCTAATTCAAGTGATAGACACAATCGCTTTACTCGAAAGCTAATAATCAGTCAATGACTGCTGAGATTGATTCGGATCCTGTTAAAAATTTGGAATAATCAGACCCAGAGTCAACCAAAATCGCCCCAAATGCTTCCACGCACAACACGAGTTGGAGTTTCGTAGTACTCCCTCTGTAAAGAAATATAAGATATAATATCATATATTTGTTTACAGAGGAAATACTATTTGTTTAAAACTGCTTAGCAGTGGCACTTATAGCGTATGTAAGGTAATATCCGAGACCCGGCAGATCGATCCTTGTAAATTTTGGGAGCCTACTTGAGAGGTCCTGCATACACACCTCAATCTCTATATAAACATGAGAGCCTAAGGCTGCTAAGCCAGACAAGTAGAGTGGCATCTAGCTTCAAGATGGAGAGCTACTCGCTGTCATATGCATCCCTGTGCGGCCTTGCAGTTGTTGTAGCAGGCTGGCTGCTACACTGCGTGTACAAGTGGAGGAATCCTCCCTGCAACATTGGGAGGCTCCCTCCTGGATCCATGGGCTTCCCTCTCGTTGGCGAGACCTTCCAGTTCCTCAGGCCAAGCCCTTCTCTCGATATCCCAGCCTTCTACAAGCAAAGGCTGGAAAGGTAATTACTTAATTTGAATTAAGAAAATTAATTTCTAGTTCTAGTCTAGTGTAGTATAAACATTGTTCTAGGATGCTAGATCCGCCACTGCCCACCGGATCAAGCAGCTGCAGCAGTGAGGGGATTGACAAATTCTGCACGTCCGTGCAGGTATGGCCGGCTGTTCAAGACGAACCTGGTGGGTCACCCTGTGGTGGTGTCCATGGACGCCGAGGTGAACCGCTTCATCTTCCAGCAGGAAGGCAAGCTGTTCCGTAGCTGGTACCCGGACACGGCCAACAGCATCTTCGGAAAGGACAGCATGGTCTACTACGACGGTTCCGTCCACAAGTACGTCCGCAGCTTCGCGGCCAGGCTCTTCGGCATCGACAGCCTCCGGGACGTGCTCTTCGCTGAGATGGAGCACAGCGTGACGCAGAACCTGGCCGTGTGGGCCACGGAGCCTTTCATTGAGGTCAAGGACGCCGTGGCCACGGTAATTAATTAAGGACATGCATGTGATAGTATAGTTTACAACTCCCCCCGTCCCAAAATAAATGACTCAATTTGGGACGGAGGGAGAAATTTGGTTGGCTGGCTGGATAGCTAGTAGGTACTATAGTAATAAACTAACTGAGTGGCATTCAGATGATATTTGACCACATGGCCAAGAAACTTATTGGTTTTGGCCCCGACAAGTCAAGGAAGCTTAGGAAGAACTTCGATGCCTTCTTCCAGGGAATGGTCTCATTCCCGCTGTATTTCCCTGGGACAACATTCTACGGATGCATACAGGTATAAGTCATCCATGTTCAACATAATTAAGTAGTTATACATGCTCAATTCAAGCTTAAAACAGCACGTCGTGTTCTTGATGCATGCAGGGAAGGAAAAAGCTTCAAAATGTACTCAAGGACCTACTAAAAGAAAGGCTCAGTACACCTCAGATGCGACACGGCGATTTCCTCGACGAGGTGGTCGACGAGCTCCGGAGTGGGACAGGAACGATGAACGAGAAATTTGCTGTAGATTTTGTTGCCGCCCTCTTGTTCGGCACCTTTGCGACGATCTCGTCAGCGCTTGCGGTCGGTATGAAGCTCCTCAGCGACCATCCTAACGTAGTAGAATCACTCAAGGTAAAGTCTTAATTTGTTCGACTCCTTGAGGTTTTCACTTTCAGTTTTTTTTAAAAAAATCAGCACCAACCGAAATTGAGTGATTTTGGTTTTGTTTTCAGCCAAAAGGCCAAAATGTTCACTTGAAATCAATTAAAAATTTGAATGTTTTGAGCATATTTTAAAAAAATATTTGAATTCATGTGTACTACTACAGCTGCTGAAATATTTTGGCCGAAAGGAAAATATTTCAATGACTGCTGAAATTAATGAAATTCAGTGAATTTCATCGAAATCTCACTGAAAATGAAAACCATCGGAGTAGCAAGTAATTCTTACTGCTGCACTTGACTCGTGTAAATCTTGCCAATCTTATACACTTACTTGGATTTGAACGGTTGAACGACAAAGATTTACGGTAGTTCTAAAACCTTGGTGCAGGAGGAGCATGAAGCGATTCTCAAGAAAAGAGAGGATGGAAGAACTGGGATCACATGGGATGAATACAAGTCCATGACATTCACTGCTCAGGTTTCACTTCATGCATGCATGTGTACCTTGAATTCACCAGTAATTTGTGATCAATCATGTCCAATCGTACAACAACATGAACTGATGGAAGCCAAACGTTTTCTGCACTGCATGCATGCAGGTCACGAATGAGATAGTTCGCATCAGTAACGTGTCCCCTGGAATATTCAGGAAAGCACTGACAGATGTGCCAGTGAAAGGTAAGGTACCCTCAGCATAGACATAGCACGTCCGTTTTGTAGTACGCACGTGCTACTTAATTATCTTCCCTGACGCAGGCTACACGATTCCCGCCGGTTGGCTGGTGATGATCAGCCCCATGGCTATCCATCTGAACCCAGAATTATATGAAGATCCACTAACCTTTAATCCATGGAGGTGGCAGGTTGGTGACAAATTCCTCAACAACCATCCCTTTATGCATGAATGACCAATCAAAATTCATACGCAGGATGAGTCGAAGAAGAGCACTCTACTCAAGAACTTCATGCCATTCGGAGGGGGGACGAGGCATTGTGTGGGAGCAGAGTTCAGCAAGATTCAGATCGCCATCTTCCTCCACACCTTGGTGACAAACTACCGGTAACTGCCGATCATGAAAACCAATAAATCACATTCTTAGCAACGAGCTAGTAATTTATAAGACTACGTTGAACAAATCATGTGCAGATGGAAGGAGATAAAAGGAGGCGACGTGCAACGCATAACGGAGGTCGTGTTTCCAACAGGCTATCACATCCAGATAATCCCAAGGGAGGGATAAATTGATTCAACACATGCATGGACGACTCCATTGCTCTTGGTACAACAAAGCACGGCCTACTTTATCCCTAGGGAGCACAAGGACGGATAATCGTACTCCTGCAATAATTGGTGATTGATTTCTCTACCATTCCAACTTCGTAAAATGTAACTTTGCAACATGTGACTACCTCGACACTACCGTGCTCCTTGATGTGTAATTTCTAGACTATGTGTGTTATTTTCTTTTCACTACAAGATATATGTCCATGAATAAAAAAACACCACTTTTATTTAGAAGTGTGTCACGTGTAAGAGTGTTTGGTTATAATGGGTACTAGTGCAGAATGGTGCTATGAAGGCACACCTATGGCACACCCTTGAACCGAACTGTGTACGATGCAGGTATCACAAACATTAAAAAAATAAAACTGGGTGCAAAAAAAGAAATGTATGCGATAGTCGATCCATTGTGCACGACTTTGAGATGCAAACCATGCGTGATACAAGGCACATAGTTCTGTAGAAATACACGTGTGCAATCAGTCGTGATAATGCACACGATTCCACTTCTCAAATCGTGTGCATTGATTGACAAATGATTTAAATAAATGAATTGTATTGATTAGGAGCATCCCGCACATTGTGTTACATGCACACTGTGTGTAAAGTTTCGCACACGGTTGTCTAAAGGCAACTCATGTGCGATAACTTGTGACAACGCATATGATTGTGTGGTGAAAATTGTGTGCTTTATCAGCCACACAATTGAATTAAATAAACTATGTGCGATACTGAGAATCATTGCACAAGATTCCCTCATGCGGATCATTTGCAACGTGAGTTGCTCTGTTTGCAAAAACGAGATGCTCTAGTGTTCAGAACAAAAACTACATAAGACATCATTGCACATTTTGTTGCATAATCAAACTAAACATTCAGTACATAAGTGACTAAACATCATATAGCACATCTCATTGCATAATTAGCTAAACAATAAACATTGTGTTATGGATAGTGATGAGCGACTCATCCTCGTCGGAGAAGGAGCAATGATTGAAATAGTCGTGGTCGGAGTTCTCCACTTTCTGTGCTTCTTCGAGCACGATGGCCTTTACGTTGAAATAATCCCTAGCTCCTTGGAAGGATAGATCCATCTCCTGTCGGCACAGATCGAGTCCTTGATACTTTCTAGCAGTAGAAATCGGTACAGATATGATGCTTGTCCCTTTTGTTCCTTATTGCATGACTAGTTTCATCAATTTGTTGCCTGGTCGATTATTGATACGTCTCCAATGTATCTATAATTTATGAAGTACTCATTCCATATTTACAATAATTTTATATGGTTTTCATGCACTATCATATCAATTTTATGGACTAACATATTGACCTAGTGTCCAGTGCCAGTTGTTGTTTTTTGCATATTTTTTGTTTCGCAAAAAAACATACCAAACGAAGTCCAAACACGATGAAAATTTATGAAGATATTTTATGGAATATATGTGATTTTTGGGAGAAAGATTCAACGCAAGACGGTGCCCGAGGGCCCAACAAGGCAACAGGGCGTACCCTACCCCCATGGGCGCGCCCTGATGTATTGTGGGCTCCTCATAGGTCGGTTTATGCCCTTCTTTCCTTGTATGAAATATAATGTCCTGATAAAAATCCCCTCAAAATTCCAGCCCAATCAGAGTTACAGATCTCCAGCAATATGACAAACAGTAAAGGGCTCAGAAAACAGTAGCGGAAAATAGAAAACAACAATGAGATCCAATCTAGGGGAGAGATACCTCTCCCCCGGAGGGCCAAGGAGGAAGAATGGGTAGGAAGGGGCCTTCCTCCTCTCCTCCGGTGAGGCCGAGAAGCCGCTGGGGACATCTCCTCCATCACCACCAACTTCTCCATTCCCATGGTGATGTGTGAGTAGTTCATCCTTGAGGCTGAGGGTATCTACTAGTAGCTATGTGTTCGATCTCTCTCTCTCTCTCTCTCTCTCTCTCTCTCTCTCTCTCTCTCCCTCTCCCTCTCTCTCTCTCCCTCTCTCGTGATCTTGATAGGGCACAATCTTGATGGTATCATGAGCTTTGTTAATATAGTGGAATCATATGGGTGTTCTTCCCTCTCTATCTTTGTTGTGATGAATTGAGTCTTGATCTTTGAGGTTTCATTTTTATCGAATTGAATATATTTTGAATTTGAAATGACTTGATGGATGTCTTACATGTGGATACACGTGGTGACAATGGGGTATTCTATTGAGTCACTTGATATATGTTTTGGTAATCAACTTGCTGTCTCGTGTTGACATCGGGGTAATCTAGACATAGAGATTGATACACATTTTCATCCTACTTTCTCCGATAGGAACTTTGGAGTGGTTCTTTGTCGCACGTTGAGGGATTGTTATATAATTCCGTTATGTTAGCACCGTTGAGAGATTACACTAGTGAAAGTATGAACCATAGGCCTTGCACTACTAGGGAAAACCCTAGTAGTAGCGCGGGTTTTGAGGCTATCAGCAGTGCGGGCAGCCGCGCTACTAATAAGACACTACATCCAACTGTTAATAGTAGCGCGGTCTGTACCCGCGCGACTATTATTGACTATATCAGCAACGCTTTTTCAGAATATGTTACTATTAGTTAGCTGTAGCGCTTTCCTAGCCCCACGCTACTGCTATGTGTTTCATCATTTTCCTCCCGCTTCCTACCCAGTTCAGTTTCAATAAACTGCAATTTCCAGATACTAGGTACTAATAGATATCAATTTCATAAAGCATTATAGGTACTAGGTAGTACTACATTCCAAATTACTCATCGTGGTTTTAGCTCATATTTGAACTAAAACCACGACGAGTAATTTGGAACGGAGGGAGTACTAGATAACAATTTTATATATAGTCAACATGCATTTTCAAGAAGTCCAAGGTGATATTGATGACGATCATTATATGTAGTTCTAGATGATATCGACGATGATCATCATATGTAGTTCTACATGACATCGATGACAATCATCATATGTAGTTCTAGATGATATAGCCACACACACATATGTAGTTCTAGATGATATAGCCACACACATATGTAGTTCTAGATGATATCAACGACGATCATCATCCTCAAGCCTAGGCGGTGGGTGTTCCTGATAGTAATTATGATGGCCTGTCCAACACGAAGATTCTTGCCAACGAGGAATTTCTTCCACCCAATCGAGTTTAAGTGTGTGCTACCGTCTGTGTCCATGCGGTAAGTACAGATGGTGACGGAGCCCCTTGCGATAAGGCGTAGTCCAGCTGAGCCTTCTTCATCAGGCTCAATACCACAACTCACTGATAGGTTCTTTTGCAATTTCTGAATAAGAAAAATATATCAATTAATAAATAGCCTCGCACATACTCTTGCAAATATATTTTTATAGATTTCTACACTATCAAAAGACACAGTACAACGCGTTTGTACTAATTAAGAATGAATTCTACTAATAAGTATATATGGATTATCTACACTATTAATAGTTCATTGGATTCTACGTACACTAATAAGCATGTGATCAGACTCTACACTAAAGCATATCATCGACTAGATTCCAGACAACATATCATTGGACTCTAAGCATATCATTGAATTCACTAAGCATATCATCGGATAATTTGCATTTGTAAGTATAACAATAAAGTGTATATATATATATCATCAAATTACTACAGTCAGTATAACATACCATTTCATGCCGATCGACCATAGTACTTGTCAGGCGGGTCACGAATGGCACCCCGACAAAGCCATCACATGGCGGAATTATGTCCCATAGGTTGCACACCTCCTCCTCGCTCAGCCTCATTCTTTAAGCTATGATGATTTCATGAAGTGGGTTCTCATCATCTTCACCGAGTGGGTCCTCATTATCTTCATCATCTTCGTCATCTTCATCATCTTCCACCAGGTTGATATAAATGACAGCCAACTTGGGTCTTTCTGCTCCTAAGGAGAAGCTGATCAACTCATCACCAGTAAGACGCATGCGGGCGAGGAAACGGGCCCATCCATCTCCTCCAATATGCGACATATTGCGTCCTTTCTCGACCTCCATAGTGTACGACCCCCCAGGAGCCTCAAATGTCACAGTGTCTCCTGTCAGCCTGTTAAATTTCAACCTCACATTGCATGGGACGAGCTATGTAAGAAAAGCAAAATGACACAATGCAGTAATGCCAACACTAAAAATAAAATAGTTGTTATATTTCATCTAATTTCTTACCACCGCATGACGAAAACTCGCTGAAAGTAGATGCCAAATAGCTTGCCAGTTGCAAGGCTGCTGGCGCACCTTGGCTTGCACAGTCGACATGGTGGTGGTGGTGGTGGCGCCATTTTCCTAAAGCAATATGAGCAAAGGATTAACAATCCACTTCACAGAAAAGAAAAACAGTAGCATGTGATATTTTTTATTCTTCTTCAGTTATATTTTCATAGTGGAAATGATCGTGAATATAGGCATCACTTCCATGACAAGTAGACCGACTCCTGCCTGCATCTACTACTATTACTTCACACATCGACCGCTATCCAGCATGCATCTAGTGTATTAAGTTAACAAGAACGAAGTTACGCCTTAAGCAAGATGACATGATGTAGAGGGATAGATCCAATCAATATGAACAAACCCCATCTTTTTTACCGTAATGGCAACAATACAAATACGTGTCATGTCCCTTTCTGTCAGTGGGAATAAGCACCACAAGATTAAACTCAATACAAAGCACATCTCCCATTGCAAGAAAAATCAATCTAGTTGGCCAAACCAAATCTATAGATAGGAGAGAAATACAAAGCTATCTTAATTATGCATAAAATAGTTTAGAGACTCAAATAATATTCATAGATAATCTGATCATAAAACCACAATTCATCGGATCTCAACAAACGCACCGCAAAATAAGATTACATCGAATAGATATCCAAGAACATCGAGGAGAACATTGTATTGAAGATCAAAGAGAGAGAAGAAGCCATCTAGATACTAGCTATGGACCCATAGGTCTGTGGTAAACTACTCACACATCATCGAAAGGGAAGCAAGGTTGATGTAGAAGCCATCCGTGGTCGAATCCCCTTTCGGCAGAGTACCGCAAAAGGCTTCCAGATGGGATCTCACGAGGACAAAAACTTGCGGCGGCGGAAAAGTATTTTTGGTGTGGCCTCTGGTCTACCGGGAATGTTTGGGTATTTATAGAAGAAGAATTAGGGTTAGAAGTGCCATGGGGGCCCCACAAGCTTGGGAGCAAGGGAGTTCCGGACTAAGGGGTCCTCGGGCTGCCGGCCTATCTCTTATGGACCGAACAGGTGGGCCGCTCTACAAGTACTTCTAATCTAATCCACGAGTAAACAGTAAACATGGCAAATACGGTATTGTGACGCCCCAATTTAATCGTACACTAATCATGCACACAAATGTGTACGATCAAGATCAGGGACTCACGGGAGGATATCACAACACAACTCTAAAACATAAATAAGTCATACAAGCATCATAATACAAGCCAGGGGCCTCGAGGGCTTGAATACAAGTGCTCGATCATAGACGAGTCAGCGGAAGCAACAATATCTGAGCACAGACATAAGTTAAACAAGTTTGCCTTAAGAAGGCTAGCACAAACTGGGATACAGATCGAAAGAGGCGCAGGCCTCCTGCCTGGGATCCTCCTAAGCTACTCCTGGTCGTCGTCAGCGGGCTGCACGTAGTAGTAGGCACCTCCGGGGTAGTAGTCGTCATCGACGGTGGCGTCTGGCTCCTGGGCTCCATCGTCTGGTCGCAGCAGCCGAGTAGAGATAGGGGGAAAAGGGGGGACAAGGCAACCGTGAGTACTCATCCAAAGTACTCGCAAGCAAGGATCTATACTACATATGCATGGATATATGTGTAAAGGGCCATATCAGTGGACTGAACTGCAGAATGCCAGAATAAGAGGGGGATAACTAGTCTTATCGAAGACTACGCTTCTGGTCACCTTCGTCTTGCAACAGGTAGAAGAGGGCAGTCTGAAGTCCTCCAAGTAACATCACATAGCAATAATCCTACCCGGCGATCCCCTCCTCGTATCCCTGAGAGAGAGCGACCACCGGTTGTATCTGGCACTTGGAAGGGTGTGTTTTATTAAGTATCCGGTTCTAGTTGTCATAAGGTCAAGGTACAACTCCAAGTCGTCCTGTTACCGAAGATCATGGCTATTCGAATAGATTAACTTCCCTGCAGGGGTGCACCAACTTACCCAACACGCTTGATCCCATTTGGCCGGACACACTTTCCTGGGTCATGCCCGGCCGCGGAAGATCAACACGTCACAGCCCCACCTAGGCTCAACAGAGAGGCCAGCACGCCGGTCTAAACCTAAGCGCACAGGGGTCTGGGCCCATCGCCCATAGCACACCTGCACGTTGCGTACGCGGCCGAAAGCAGAACTAGCCCCCTTAATACAAGAGCAGGCTTACGTTCCAATCCGGCGCGCGCCACTCAGTCGCTGGCGTCACGAAGTGCTTCAGCTGATACCACGACGTCGGGATACGCATAACTACTCCCACGTAGATGGTTAGTGCGTATAGGCACGTAGCCAACTCAGATCATATACCAAGATCTCGTTAAGCGTGTTAAATATCCGCGAACGCCGAACAGGGCCAGGTCCACCTCTCTCCTAGGCGGTCTCAACCTGCCTTGTCGCTCCGCCACAAAGTAACAGTTGGGGGACGTCGGGAACCCAGGCCCACCTCTACCGGGATGAAGCCACGTGTCCTTTCAGCCCCCATCTCCGAACAGTATCACAGGTAATGTAATAGTGTAAAGTATATAGTATATGCCCGTGATCACCTCCCGAAGTGATCACAGCCCAGTAGAATAGCATGGCAGATGGACAAGAGTGTAGGGCCACTGATGGAACACTAGCATCCTATACTAAGCAGTAGGATAGCAGGTAAAGGTAACAACAGTAGTAGCAAGGACAGGCTATGCAGCAGTATAGGATTAACTGAAAGCAGTAACATGCTACACTACTCTAATGCAAGCAGTATAGAGAAGAGTAGGCGATATCTGGTGATCAAAGGGGGTGCTTGCCTGGTTGCTCTGGCAAGAGAGAGGGGTCGTCAACTCCGTAGTCGAACTGGGCAGCAGCAGCGTCGGTCTCGTAGTCTACCGGAGATAAGAGGGGGAAGAAACAATGAATACAATGCAAACATAAACACGACGATGCGTGACGTGACAATGAGCGGTGCTAGGTGTGCCCTAACGTGGTATGAGGTGGTACCGGTTAAGGGGGGAAACATCCGGGAAGTATTCCCGGTGTTTCGCGTTTTCGGGCAGAGGAGCCGGAGGGGGAAAGTTGCGAGTTCGATAGGTTAGGGGTGTGTGGCGGACGAACGGACTGCGTATCCGGAATCGTCTCGTCGTTCTGAGCAACTTTCATGTTGAAAATATTTTAATCCGAGTTACGGATTAAAAGATATGATTTTCTAAAGATTTTATTAATTTCTGGAATTTAATTAATTATTTAATTTAATCCGAAAATGGAATTATGACACCAGCATGATGTCATGTTGACATCAGCAGCCAACATGGATTGACTAAGCCAAACTTACACGTGGGTCCCATTTGTCATACTCTGTTAGCTAATTAACAGTAGTTAATTAGGTAAATTAGTCATTAGGTTAATTAACCTTATTTAGTTAATTTAATCAGAATTAATTAAGTTAATTATTTAGTTAATTAACTAATTAGTTAATTAATTTTATTAGTAATTAATTATTTATTATATATTTTATATATTTTATTTTTTTAATTCTTTTTTTTATAAACGTTCTGGGGCTAGGGCCGTTCGGTCAGTGGCCTAAGGCCTTATCGGGCACAGGGGGAGCGGGCGCTGGGTGCTACGGTTACGGGCGCCGGGGCGTGATGGCGCCCGAGCGGAGGCCGAGCACGGGCGGCGGCCAGCGAGGGGCCGCGGCGGAGGCCGGCGCA
>NC_041388.1:712206545-712238930 GCF_002162155.2 Triticum dicoccoides | reverse complement strand
CTTCTTATTTTTATTTGCTATTTTTGCTTTCTTTCAGTTTCCTTTTATTTTAGCTTTAGTAAATTACCAAAGTGGCACCTAAATAGATTTAACAAATTTATGCCACTGCCACAATAGTTTAATACTTATGACAATTTAGTTTTGAAAATGTTTATTATTTTTAAAGCATTTAAATAATTGTATTTGCTACTGTTATATTCATTTTAGAGTATTTAAACATTTTATAAAAGTGTGGTTTCTCCACCATAATTACCTATGCATTATTTGGCTCACTCCGAACATTTTAGTTTTAATACTTGAAAACTTTTATTGTTTACTTGATTTTGAATTTGAATTTGAATCGGTTTTTGAACTAACGAGAGATTATCAACAGTAACCGAGGTGACGTGGCATCCTTAGTAGAGGGTTACTGTAGTTTAATTATCCGGGCGTCACAGGTATGCATCTCATACCGATACCTAAGCATGTGAGAACGTACAGTACATAGAACTGAAACATCTTTGAACAGCATATATACGGCCAGCACATGAACGAGCAAATAGGGGATGAACGAGTCATACCCACCGGTTGGCCAGGCCAACGCGGCGGCGGCGGCGGCCTCGGCATCGGCCGAGGCCTTCTTCTTAGCGGCTTCGTCGTCAGCCATGGGGTCGATGCAGGGGAAGTAATGAAAGCAGAGGCGGACGGAGTCGGGGACGGATCAGGAGCAGTCGCGTCGAGACGCTCCCCAAAACCTTATTGCCGTTCTCCCGGGCAGGATCTCGAATGACTCTCCCGACCAACCGTGCACGCGGTCATCGGGATGGGATCGGCGGAAGCAGCACAGAGAGAGGAACAGTAGATGACAGCTAGGGTTGTACGAGAGGGAGTGAGTGAACTGAGTTAGGGTTCACTCCACTGGTCAGCGCCTTCTTATATAGGCCGTCAGGTAGATGGGCCTGGGTCAGGCCCACACGACCGAGTCTTCGAACAGCCCACGGTCCAATGTCTCGAACAGTGGTGCTTTTATAAGTGACTCGTTAATAAATTAACAATTAATTAACCATTCCTAAGCGCGGCGCGCGCGCGTCGGGACGAGGCGTGGCGTGGCGAGGTGGGCAGCGAAGGAGGAGGAGCGCGCGTGTACATCTCCTATTCCCAAGCTCCCAATAGCAAGTGGTAGAGCAACCCTTATAAAGAGGTCTCACTCTTCTTACTGTAGCAGTATGGGACTAAATTTTCCACACTTCCCACCACTTGCCGTACACATGCATGGGTCTTAGAGATTAACTAGGGATTATTATTTTATATGGGCCTAAGCCCATCCATAATCCATCAATTAGTACAGTGATGTACACCCTCTGTCCCATAATGTAAGACGTTTTTTGACAGTACATCAGTGTCAAAAAACGTCATATATTATGGGACGGAGGGAGTATGTGTAGCATTCAGATTGCATGGAGAGGAATATTGTATAACAGAAATTAAAATCCATAGATATAGCAGAAAAATAGTGACAATTTGTCTTAGAAACTTATGAAGAAAATCATTGGATTTAAGAACCACCTGTAGGCTACATTCTCTTTCCTCTTCAATATAAACCTGGATGAGCGAGGCAGAATTAATGAAAGCCTCAAGGAGGAGAATGCGGTAGAATCAACCAGTATCAGCCATCAGCCAGGACGCCTCATTGGATTTACACGGAGCAGATGTGTCATGGCCAACATGGGCGGTACCAGCTTGAGATGGGTGTCAAATATCAATCTCGTTGACGATGGTAGATCACGACAATGAGCCCAGTTGGTCTACATAGTTTTGTACAAAAATGTTATCAACATTTGAGAAATCATGAGGGATCATTGTTATTTGTACCAACCTTGTTGAGCTCGAACTTCTACCTCATCAAAAACTTGAGGCCGCCTCCAGTCGGAGGTTTTGCGGTGAAGGCCAATGCGGCCCCATCTCGAATCACGCGAGGGAAGGGTCACCGGCGCCCCATCAGTTGGAGCAGCCGGTGGGTCCCGCTCCTGGATGGGCGTCGGCTGCATGTCATGCGTCCGGCTCTGTAGCTTATGAGGAGGCGCGGCGACATATGGGGGTGGCATGGACAGCTTGTCTTCCATGGTTGTATGTGGATGGGTGAAAAAAAAAAATCTTCAGAGAAGACATAGGGATGCGGTGTGGTTCGGGTGTTACTTTTGGAAACGAAAAGGAACAATCGGGTGAAACTAATACGGCTGACGCTTCATTTGTGCTGATGTGTGATGCATGGTTGTATGCTAGGAGAATTAAACGATCATTGTGCTCATATGCGATGCATGGCTGCATGGTTAAAGAATTTGCAAACTGAACACTGATGTGGCACCATGCTGACGTGGACACTATGCATGTTGAGAGGATTGCTACTAGTGGGGATCAACTTTTTAAGTATATCGGATTGGTGTCACACTCTTTCAGACGCACCGAAAGACTCTCAAGGACGCCAAGACTTTTTTGAGAACCAGGTGTGCAAATAAATTTTCTTAGGGGCCAAAGAGTAATTAAGTTTGAATGATGGTTATTTAGGACATATTATTCATGTTCTCTCGTAGTATGCGATCTTGGACTGGACGCATATGGAAGACGAAAGTTGCCGTCACTAGTAGCTTGTGTGCTCTCACCTCTGCGATATTGACGTTATCCTTTGCCTCAATTTGAGTATCATTGTCAGGATGAGGTGGCCGGTGTGACTTGTCTACATACTCCTTCCGGCTTCCGTCTTATAATACAAGGCGTTATTACATTCAGGGCCTGTTTGGAGACTCTCCCGCTCCCCAAGTCCGCTCCAGGAGCTGGTGAAGCTGTAGCTAAAAATGACGGAGTGGGGAAAAGGCGGCTCCACAGATTCTCAGATTTCAAGGAGCTGAAGGACTGCCGAACAGCTCCTCAATATATTACTCCCTTCGTACTAAAATAAGTGACTTAAATTTATACTAACTTTCTCTCCGTTGCTATTGGCACCATACTGTACTTATTCCACTCTAATTAAGCAGCCTAGCATGATTGTGTTGCGTGGTCAAGACGTGTGTATCACTGTCAATCATAAGTTGGTGCCAATCATAAGTTGTATAGTAACAACATTATAGATTACTCATATGTGATACGAATATATGTGATACGAATTGATGGTTTGGAGATGTGACCATGTGACACATGTGGTAAGCAATCCAGACTATTCAAAAAAAAAAGGTTTGCAGATGTGATCGTGACATTGCGATAATGTGACTTTTAATATCTTGCCAGCATTGAATGAAATAGTTAAAACATTCAGTATTGTATTGAACATTCCTGCAAAGACTCTCTCTGTTTTTACCAATGTAGGGAAATTCCACGGGGATTAATTGATTCAGATGGTTGTCAAGTGGAGAGTACATCCAGATGAGAAACGACTTAAATCATGCCAGCCTTCAATGGCACCAGATTTCCAGATAGCTGACTGTCTGTAATTCATCCCCTCTCTCAGAAAGAGCTACACATCAAAATGGAATTACAAACCATTCCCCAAAAGACGGACGGCGGGATTCCACGACGCGCCCCCCAGGCTGTTGTTCTCACGCTATCTTCATCGAGTCGTCTTCAGGCGGCGACAACTCAACCATCTGCATCCCTCTTCCTGCAACGGCGATGCGGTATTTCCCGCTCCCACTGACAAGATAACAGCAATCGCCGTGAGAAAACGATAAAGATGGAACTACGACAGAGAAACACATTTTCATCGGCCAAGAAAAAAAGAACATAGATGATGCTGTGAAGCCTCCTCACCGGTCATGGAAAACATCCAGAGTTTCCGGCTCGGGCACGCTGATGATGACATGGGAATGCTCCGCGAATTTGCCGGATTGGCCCATCTTCCAACATCTGATTCTCTGATCAAGTCCAGTGGAGAAAGCCCAGGCGCCGTCCGTCCAGATACCTAACAGGAAATGTGAAATGCTTGTATCATCAGTTTACGGTTGCAAAATAGTGAGACTGAAATATCAAACTAAGCCGTGGTATTATTAACGGTGACAGACAGGCAAACCTTTCACTGCTGAACCGTGAGCCGAGGGGACCGTGTGTTGGCCAAGTATTTTAAGTTCGCCATTGTCACAAGGCGAGCTTAGGCTTGCCGTGTTTGCTGAGCAGCCCGGCAGGGGTCCTAGTGTAAAAACAAAACACTGAACCGCCTGATCATCACCGCCACTTACGATGCAGTAAGACATGCCAGGTGCAGAGCTTGATCGCTGCTCCATCTCTGAAACATGGAGGCAGTTGACGCCTGACTGATGAACACCGGAGAACATCTGCAATGGCTGCACTTCAGGTACATCACATGACTGGGTACTTGAAACTGTGTCCTCGGTGTTTTTTATGGCCTCGATTTCTGCCGCTCCTGAAGTTTCATGTGGACTCTCTGCAGCAGCGCGCGAGCTACTCAGATTGTTCTCACTGGGGAGCAATGCTTGTTCGTTACCCTTTTTCACAGAACTGTTTGCCAGTGGTCGCCACCGACGACGACCACCCTGACTCCCTCTTCCTGTCTTGGGCCGCTTTTGGCAGTCGACAACCATGTGCGGTTTCGTCTCTGATACTAGTTGCATAAAGCCATGAATGGTGTCTGTTAGGTCCCACAATGTAATGCTACCATCTGTAGACCCACTCACGATAATGTATCTATCGCCATTATAAACATCACCTGAAAGCAAATGTGTGAATTTCATTATGCTTAATAACATTATCAGAACAAATAAGAAAGAGTAGAACTGACCTTCACAGTGGGCACCAGAGGCGACAACAATATGCCGTAGCACAAGAACTGGTGATGCCTGTGGGACCAACAAGGCAACATCAAACCTGTACACAAAGAAAAGGAACAGCTAACTGAAACCACCAAGACTGGTACAGATAAATAGGAACTCCGCTTCAGAAATTTCATGTTGCTTACCATAGCCGAGAAGGCAAAAGAAGCGCACGGACAATAACTGTTGCATCAGAGCAAGCAACAACCACAAAACAAACTGTCAACCTGGCACAAAATAAAGAGCTTAGATTACCCTTATTTCTTGCAAAAGCTAAAGAAAGTATTCTAGACCCTATATTTGTGAGCAACTCATGAGTCATTTCTTGCAAGAGCTGAAACAGAGAATGCCCTAGACCCTATATTTGTGAGCGATTCATGAGATATATTTCTCGCAAGAGCTGAAACAGAAAATACCATAGACCCTATATTTGTGAGCAATTCACAAGAGTAGTGTCAAATCTTACTCGGTAGCCGGATGTTTCAAAAGAAATGCTGTTACAGAAAGGTAACGCCAATCATTTTCCATCTGTTCCATAATAGCCAGGTTGTGTTGAGCAGAGGAATTTCCTTTCCCGCCTTCCTCGAAGTTCAGCTTTACATGATCAGCTTTCAACCTCTTGGTGCCAAGCTTTGGTGGCATGTGGGTAGAAAGCCACTGAAATGTAACGGCTGAATCACTATTGTCTGAGCATTCAGAGCTTTGCTTGGTGTCTAAATCCAGATCACTTGAACACACGTGTTTGTTGTTCTCTGAAATCCTAGGTTCTAGAATCCAAGCCGTAAGAACTTGCTTTGATCCAACAGATATCAATATGTAAGTGGTGTCCTTGTTTTCGACCCAAATGTCGGCAGAACTGACACTAGAGTTAAGCGATTTATCTGCTAATGTGTATGTTTTTGGGATAAAACACGTATCTCTCACAGCTGACCCGCCAACATGCTCCCCAAGCAGCTTGGATGAGCACCATCTTCCAGCACTACTAGCTGAGTACCTGTAACAAAAATCAAGAACAACATATATCATATGGTTCATAACAGAACCTGAAATGAACAGGTATATTTGATTTAAACCTCGTTTGTTATTATGTGTCAATAATGACTTATTTACCCTGTAAGCCGGACGGTTCCATCTTCACACCCGGTTGCAATCCACAAATCTGTACTTTTCTCAGGATGTGAATAGCTTGCTGGATCTATGAAGCAAAGAGAATGCACTTCTCTTCCATGGAACTGGGTATGAAAAACTTGAGGAAGCAGCTTCCTATCTTGAGCTGGTGCCCAGTGTCTGTGGACATGAATACTGTGGTCCTGCTAGGAAATCAATTCTCATGAGGTGTGTAAATTTGCACAGAACACCAGTGAAGAAAACACTTCCACAAACATCGTTAAGCAAGGGCTGGGCAGCAAACCTTCACGAAGGCGAAACAGTTTTGATACTCAGGGACTGTCCCAAGATAATAAGAGTAAGGGCGCCGCCATCCTCCGCAGGATATTTGAACCAGCTATAGAAGGGCAAACAAATCCAGAATTAACAGATTAGCACAACCGTTGCCAAATTCAAATTCCCAACTGTCCAGTTTATCCAGTATGTCTTACCTTTGTATCATTTTCAAGGTCCCAAATGATAAAATCCGCAGAGGTGAAACCTATTGCATAGGTACCAACCAATTGGTTACCAGAGGCATGATTTGCATAGATGGATTGAATGGTGCCTAATTCTTTCAATTGTCTCATTCCAACAAATTCAACGTTTTTGACATTTCTCCCATACTTGAAGAAGCAAATACAGCCGTCTCCCCCAGTCTGTAAAATGTTCAGAGGAGAGGAGTTTATGTCAGGCCAAGCTAATGTCTTTAATAAAAGGAACAACAACAAAACTCTGTACATACAGTGTGGATTTCAATATGGTCCGAAGCTGAGGTGATTATCTGAACACTTGTGACACTAGAAATGCCATGAGCTCCTTTAAAACAGTCACGCAAAGGTATCTTCTGTTGTGCCTCACTGCTGTCATGTGATGCCAATGTTTTATGAAAAGGAAAGGCAGCGATGTTACCCTTCTTATCACCTGTTATAAGGATCTGCATAGAAAATAACATGCAAGTTTTTCTTTACATCAGAGAACAAAATATATTATTCTTTGCAGCAAACTGTAACATTTCTCTTCTTCTGATAGTTAGAACATCAGGCACTGGTATTCTATAAACAATTAGTGTTCCCATAGTCATAACTATAAACGTCTGATATTCGCGTGAAATATTATATAAGCCGCTATTAAGGTTTTGCATTCAGTGAGAAACAGAGCAAGTTTATAAGAATTACCTCATCCTGAAGTGATACATCTAAACACATGATTCGAGCCCCAAAGGGAGATTCAAGCATTGCAATAAGTGAAGCTTCCTGAGTTGTAGTAATCCCATGGCCATTTGAGAGAAGGGCATTCCTTATGTTCCATAACTTAAGAGTGCCTCTAGGATCAGCTGTGAAAATGTGGCTGCAAGGGAAAAAGAAGGAAAACTGTTGAGAACAATAATTACCTGCTAACCAGAAAGTAAATAGGATATAATCGACATACCTACATTCAAGTGACTTGCACCAGTATAGTCCTAGCAGTTGCCTATCTTTTTCAGCTGGCCAGGTAAAAGATAAGTCTATTTTAGGTTCAAGACTGGGACTGCTTAAACGGACGATAGTAACATTTCCACGACCGTCTCCAAGGGCAATTATATCCTCCTTATCCAAAGAAATGTCTGAGCACACTGTCATTACATCCATACATATAATTGGCGCTTTCTCAGTGACCTGAATAACCTCAGTCCATCTTGGATCTTTTGTATCAGAGAGCTCAGCATGATGCAGATATCCATTGTTTGTGGCAACATAGAGAACATTTTCTTGCACAAAATGTAAGCATCGGACATATTCGCTTTTGCTGTGATAAACGAAAAAACAATCACTCACATTATATCACAATGAAAAATGTAGATAATACAAGAAAACACGGAAGCACACCACCATACCTATCCAAGGCACCATGCTGTCCTGATACTATAGGAGAAGATATTTCAAACACCTCAGAATCATATTTCAGACCATCCGGGGCCACGTTTTCTTCCAATATGTCATGAAAAGAGGAGTTACATAGGTGGTGCACTTTGATTGCAGAATCAAACCCAGCGGTGATCAAAACTAGTGAGCTTGGATCATATAAACATCGCCATAATCCTCGGCCACTGTAAGAATAGATGCAGCATAGAAAATTAAGTTTTACTAAGGGAAGCACTTATGGCAAGTCAAGGTAGTCAAACTCCGACATACTTAATCTGCTCGCCTTACACTTTATCTAAGTTGATCTTCCCAACTTACATGTGTTCTTTGAATGTTTTGATTAGCTTTCCATCCATGCCCCAAATGCAGCAAGTACAATCCTCACCAGCAGTTATAACTATCTAAAAGGCAAGTTGAGGTGAAAACAGTAAGCTGTATTTCGTCTACAATACCAGCTAGATAATTAAGTTCCCCTTTTGTCCCCCCAAAAAATAACGTTAATGTAATAATATGTGTCCAGTCCATGATAAAGTTGTGAGTAGAAAAGAATTGAGAAAACGGCCATCCCTAAACAAACATACTGGCAAATCCACCTTCAAAACTGAAAGACGAAAAGGCAAAGTGCAACAAACTTACAGAATCAGATATGCAACAATCCCAAATTCTAGCACTGTGTCCGAAAAGTGTCAGTTTGGGTATAATGTCCACATCATCAATTTTGGCTGTTTGATTGGTAAGATCCTGTGGCTGACAACTTAACATCCACATGCGAGCACTGCCATAACAATGAAGCCAAGCACATGAGATCAATATTACAAAAGACGGCCATTTGAAACAATAAAGTTCCAGAAGCTAGAAACTTCAGAAAATGAAATCTGACACAGATAATGCAGAGAAGTGAAAGCCAGAATGAACCCGACCTGCGATCATCGGAGACAGACATGAACTTTGATCCATCAGAGGACCAAGCTATCCGAAATATTGAACCCTCGTGTTCCTTCAGCCTTCCAATATGAACAGCCATGTATTTATTATCACTAAGATGAACGTTTTCACGGTTCTCTACACCAGTAGCACCCAACTCGTCCGAGCTTAACAATGAAGAACTCAGGGTTTCGGGTACCAATTTCCAAATAAGAATCTGAAAACAGATACGATGGAGTTAATGAGTTATAATAATGCTCATACATAAAAACAAAACTCTGTGTGTCTCAAAATTTTGTTGCATTAGAAGATTACCTCGTTTAGAATGGTACCAGACGCGACGAGGAGGGATTGAACAGAGTCCCCCCACATTCTCATTGAATAGAGAAGGCACTTCTCTGCATCCACAAAACACACCAGAAGCAAGTATATCAATACAAATTCTGGCGCAGAGAATATAGTTTCGAACTTTAGGACAACACATCGATTGTCGTCGAACCTGGAGAATTCACTCTGGTAACAAACACGCGGTCTGTCAAATCCCACAATGCCACTGAATTGTCGCCCAAACCGATCGCAAGCAACCCGTCCACCTGCGCCAAGAACGAACACACATGAATGGCAGAGGAAAACGAAGCTTACCACCATGGATGCAGGAGCTGCTCGACCAAGCGTGTATACCTCGAGGAAGCAAGCGTCGAGCACCCAGTGGTCGAACCCGGGGAGCCTCTGCTCCAGCTCCAGCCGCACGGCGACCGCTCCGCCATCCTCGGCGTCGACGCGGAGGCTGAGGAGCTTCACCCTCCTCTCGCCGAAGACGGCGAGGGTGAGCCCGTCGGCGGGGGGCGGGGCGCGGGGCTGGATGCCGTGGACGCGCACGCCGTCGAAGACCCGGAAGGAGGCGACGAGCCTGGCGGCGTCCAGGTCGTAGACGAGCAGCTCCGAGCCGGTCCCTGCGAGAGCGCGCGGCGTAATAGGTGAGGTGAGCGTACGGCGAGCCGGAGCGCGGGGAGATGTAGCGGAGCGGGAGAGGGAGAGGGGGAGTTACCAGCGAGGAGGAGGGGGCGCGGGGAGGAGGGGAGGAAGGAGAGCGCGGAGACGTCGCCGAGGTAGGAGCCCAGGCGCAGGCGGCGGTCGCCGGCGGCCATGGCGGAGGGGAGGAGGAGTGGGAGCAGAGGGGAGTAGGGTTCTCCGGCGGTTTAAGCTTTTGGGCCCAAACGAGGTTGGTGGGCTCTCGGAGGTTGCGGACGACGGTCGGTTTCGATGTTGAGCACACGGGGTGAAAACGGAGTGGGCTGATTTCTGCCATGTTTTGCCTTCAATTTCATTCCTTTTAGCAGATAAATTCTAAAAAAAAATGTTCAAAATTTCATAAAATGTTCCTGTTTCCAAATTTTGTTCACAATTTCAAGAACTGTTCGTGTTTCAAAAAGTCTTTCAGGAATTTCAAAATATGTTCTTGTTTTAAATTTTTCTCACAATTTCAAAAAATGTCAGTGTTTTAAAAAAGGTTCGTGTTTTTAAAAAATGTTCAACGCCGATCTTCTCTAACGCTGAATCTGTCATTACCTTGGATGATGCATTGATCTTCTCCAACGCTGAATCTATCATCACCTTGGATGCCGAATCTATCATTACCTTGGATGATGCATTGATCTTCTCCAACGCCGAATCTATCATCACCTTGGATGATGCATTGATCTTCTCCAACGTTGAATCTATCACCACCTCGGATGCATCGTCGATCTTGTCCAACGCCGCATCTATCACCACCTCGGATGCATCGTCGATCTTGTCCAACGCCGCATCTATCACCACCTTGGATGATGCATCAATCTTGTCCAACGCCGCATCTATCACCACCTTGGATGCTGCTGTTGGGGAACGTAGTAATTTCAAAAAAATTCCTACGCACACGCAAGATCATGGTGATGCATAGCAACGAGAGGGGAGAGTGTTGTCTACGTACCCTCGTAGACCGTAAGCGGAAGTGTTATATCAACGCGGTTGATGTAGTCGTACGTCTTCACGATCCGACCGATCCAAGCACCGAAAGCATGACACCTCCGAGTTCTGCACACGTACGACTCGGTGACGTCCTCGCCTTCTCGATCCAGCAAGAGGGGCGAAGTAGTAGATGAGTTCCGGCAGCACGACGGTGTGGTGACGGTGTTGGTGAAGAACGATCTTCGCAGGGCTTCGCCTAAGCACTACGAAAACTATGACGGAGGATAAACTAGAGGAGACGGGGTTGCCGGCACACGGCTTGGTGTTTCTTGATCTGTCTTGGGTGCTAGCCCTACCCCTCTATTTATATGTTGAGCCTTGGGGTCGAAACTTGGAGTAAAAGCCTCCACAAAGTCGGTTTCACCCGAAAGGCAAGAGTCCTTCTCGGACTCCAGGGCCAGACGCCAGGGTTCCCGACGTCTGGCCCCTGGACTCCGCAAAACTTCCTTTTGCGCTTTCCAAAAACCTCGTGGGCTTTCCCCTTTGGCCCAGATAAAGTGTTCTCGTGCCCAAACATTTCGGGAAACATCTGGAACCCCTTCCAGTGAATTCTAGAACCCTTCCGGAGATCAAACACTACTATCCACATATCAATCTTTACTTCCGGACCATTCCGGAGTTCCTCGTCATATCTGTGATCTCATCCAAAACTCCGAACAACATTCGGTCACCAACATACATAACTCATAGTACTATATCATCAACGAACGTTAAGCGTGCGGACCCTACGGGTTCGAGAACTATGTAGACATGACTGAGGTACCTCTCTTGTCAATAACCAATAGCGGGACCTGGATGCCCATATTGGCTCCTACATATTCTACGAAGATCTTTATCGGTCAGACCGCATAACAACATACGTTGTTCCCTTTGTCATCGGTATGTTACTTGCCCGAGATTCGATCGTCGGTATCTCAATACCTAGTTCAATCTCGTTACCGGCAAGTCTCTTTTCTCGTTCCGTAATACATCATCCCGCAACTAACTCATTAGTTGCAATGCTTGCAAGGCTTAGGTGATGTGCATTACCGAGAGGGCCCAGAGATACCTCTCCGACAATCGGAGTGACAAATCCTAATCTCGAAATACGCCAACCCAACAAGTACCTTCGGAGACACCTGTAGAGCACCTTTATAATCACCCAGTTACGTTGTGACGTTTGGTAGCACACAAAGTGTTCCTCCGGTAAACGGGAGTTGCATAATCTCATAGTCATAGGAACATGTATAAGTCATGAAGAAAGCAATAGCAACATACTAAACGATCGGGTGCTAAGCTAACGGAATGGGTCATGTCAATCACATCATTCTCCTAATGATGTGATCCCGTTAATCAAATAACAACTCTTTGTCCATGGTTAGGAAACATAACCATCTTTGATTAACGAGCTAGTCAAGTAGAGGCATACTAGTGACACTCTGTTTGTCTATGTATTCACACATGTATTATGTTTCCGGTTAATACAATTCTAGCATGAATAATAAACATTTATCATGAAATAAGGAAATAAATAATAACTTTATTATTGCCTCTAGGGCATATTTCCTTCAGTCTCTCACTTGCACTAGAGTCAATAATCTAGTTCATATCGCCATGTGATCTAACATCAATAGTTCACATCTTTATGTGGTTAACACCCATAGTTCACATTGATATGTGACCAACACCCAAAGGGTTTACTAGAGTCAGTAATCTAGTTCACATCGCTATGTGATTAACACCCAAAGAGTACTAAGGTGTGATCATGTTTTGCTTGTGAGATAATTTTAGTCAACGGGTCTGTCATATTCAGATCCGTAAGTATTTTGCAAATTTCTATGTCAAAAATGCTCTGCACGGAGCTACTATAGCTAATTGCTCCCACTTTCAATATGTATCCAGATTGAGACTTAGAGTCATCTGGATCAGTGTCAAAACTTGCATCGCCGTAACCCTTTACGACGAACCTTTTTGTCACCTCCATAATCGAGAAACATATCCTTATTCCACTAAGGATAATTTTGACCGCTATTCAGTGATCTACTACTAGATCACTATTGTACTCCCTTGCCAAAAATCAGTGTAGGGTATACAATAGATCTGGTACACAGCATGGCATACTTTATAAAACCTATGGCCAAGGCATAGGGAATGACTTTCATTCTCTTTCTATCTTCTGCCGTGGTCGGGCTTTGGGTCTTACTCAGTTTCACACCTTGTAACACAGGCAAGAACTCTTTCTTTGACTGTTCCATTTTGAACTACTTCAAAATCTTGTCAAGGTATGTACTCATTGAAAAAACTTATCAAGCGTCTTGATCTATCTCTATAGATCTTGATGCTCAATATGTAAGCAGCTTCACCGAGGTCTTTCTTTGAAAAACTCCTTTCAAACACTCCTTTATGCTTTGCAGAATAATTCTACATTATTTCCGATCAACAATATGTCATTCACATATACTTATCAGAAATGCTGTAGTGCTCCCACTCACTTTCTTGTAAATACAGGCTTCACCGCAAGTCTGTATAAAACTATATGCTTTGATCAACTCATCAAAGCGTATATTCCAACTCTGAGATGCTTGCACCAGTCCATAGATGGATCGCTGGAGCTTGCACATTTTGTTAACACCTTTAGGATTGACAAAACCTTCTGGTTGCATCATATACAACTCTTCTTTAAGAAATCCATTAAGGATTGCAATTTTGTTATCCATTTGCCAGATTTCATAAAATGCGGCAATTGCTAACATGATTCGGACAGACTTTAAGCATAGATACGAGTGAGAAATTCTCATCATAGTCAACACCTTGAACTTTGTCAAAAACCTCTTTCGACAAGTCTAGCTTTATAGATAGTAACACTACTATCAGCGTCCGTCTTCCTCTTGAAGATCCATTTAATCTCAATGGCTTGCCGAACATCGGGCAAGTCAACCAAAGTCCATACTTTGTTCTCATACATGGATCCCATCTCATATTTCATGGCCTCAAGCCATTTTGCGGAATCTGGGCTCACCATTGCTTCTTCATAGTTCGTAGGTTCATCATGATCTAGTAGCATGACTTCCAGAACAGGATTGCCGTACCACTCTGGTGCGGATCTTACTCTGGTTGATCTACGAGGCTCAGTAGTAACTTGATCTGAAGTTTCATGATCATCATCATCAACTTCCTCACTAATTGGTGTAGGTGTCACAGAAACCGGTTTCTATGATGAACTACTTTCCAATAAGGGAGCAGGTACAGTTACCTCAGCAAGTTCTACTTTCCTCCCACTCACTTCTTTTGAGAGAAACTCCTTCTCTAGAAAGTTTCCGAATTTAGCAACAAAAGTCTTGCCTTTGGATCTGTGATAGAAGGTGTACCCAACAGTCTCTTTTGGGTATCCTATAAAGACACATTTCTCCGATTTGGATTCGAGCTTATCAGGTTGAAGCTTTTTCACGTAAGCATCGCAACCCCAAACTTTAAGAAACGACAACTTTGGTTTCTTGCCAAACCACAGTTCAGATTGTGTCATCTCAACGGACTTAGATGGTGCCCTTTTAACGTGAATGCAGCTGTCTCTAATGCATAACCCCAAAACGATAATGGTAGATCGGTAAGAGACATCATAGATTGCACTATATCCAATAAAGTACGGTTATGACGTTCGGACACACCATTATGCAGTGGTGTTCCAGGTGGCATGAGTTTGTGAAACTATTCCACATTGTTTTAATTGAAGACCAAACTTGTAACTCAAATATTCTCCTCCACGATCAGATCGTAGAAACTTTATTTTCTTGTTACGATGATTTTCTACTTCACTCTGAAATTCTTTGAACTTTTCAAATGTTTCAGACTTATGTTTCATTAAGTAGATATACCCATATCTGCTCAAATCATCTGTGAAGGTCAGAAAATAACGATACCTGCCGCGAGCTCAACACTCATTGGATCGCATACATCAATATGTATTATTTCCAATAAGTCAGTTGCTCGCTCCATTGTTCCGGAGAATGGAGTCTTAGTCATCTTGCCCATGAGGCATGGTTCGCAAGCATCAAGTGATTCATAATCAAGTGATTCCAAAAGCCCCATTAGCATGGATTTTCTTCATGCGCTTTACACCAATATGACCTAAACGGCAGTGCCACAAATAAGTTGCACTATCATTATTAACTTTGCATCTTTTGGTTTCAATATTATGAATATGTGTATCACTATGATCGAGAACCAACGAACCATTTTCATTGGGTGTGTAACCATATAAGGTTTTATTCATGTAAACAGAACAACAATTTATTCTCTTACTTAAATGAATAACCGTATTGCAATAAACATGATCAAATCATATTCATGCTCAACACCAAATAACACTTATTTAGGTTCCACACTAATCCCGAAAGTATAGGGAGTGTGCGATGATGATCATATCAATTTTGGAACCACTTCCAACTCTCATCGTCACTTCACCCTTAACTAGTCTCTGTTCATTCTGCAACTCTCGTTTCGAGTTACTAATCTTAGCAACTGAACTAGTACCAAATACTAAGGGGTTGCTATGAACACTAGTAAAGTACACATCAATAACATGTATATCAAATATACCTTTGTTTACTTTGCCATCTTTTTTATCCACTAAATACATGGGGTAGTTTCGCTTCCAGTGACCAATCCCTTTGCAGTAGAAGCACTTAGTCTCAGGCTTAGGACCAGACTTGGGTTTCTTCACTTGAGAAGCAACTTGCTTGCCGTTCTTCTTGAAGTTCCCCTTCTTCCTTTTGCCCTTTTCTTAAAACTAGTGGTCTTGTCTACCAACACTTGATGTTTTTCTTGATTTCTACCTTCGTCGATTTTAGCATCACGAAGAGCTTGGGAATCGTTTCCGTTATCCCTTGCATATTATAGTTCATCACGAAGTTCTACTAACTTGGTGATGATGACTAGAGAATTCTGTCAATCACTATTTTATCTGGAAGATTAACTCCCACTTGATTCAAGCGATTGTAGTACCCAGACAATCTGAGCACATGCTCACTAGTTGAGCGATTCTCCTCCATCTTTTAGCTATAAAACTTGTTGGAGACTTCATATCTATCAACTCGGGTATTCGCTTGAAATATTAACTTCAACTCCTGGAACATCTCATATGCCCCATGACGTTCAAAACGTCGTTGAAGTCCCGATTCTAAGCCGTTAAGCATGATGCACTAAACTATCAAGTAGTCATCATATTGAGCTAGCCAAACATTCATAACGTCTGCATCTGCTCCTGCAATAGGTCTGTTACCTAGCGGTGCATCAAGGACATAATTCTTCTGTGCAGCAATGAGGATAAACCTCAGATCACGGATCCAATCCGCATCATTGCTACTAACATCTTTCAACACAATTTTCTCTAGGAACATATCAACATAAACATATGAAAGCAACAACGCGAGCTATTGATCTACAACATAGATATGCTAATACTACCAGGACTAAGTTCATGATAAATTAAAGTTCAATTAATCATATTACTTAAGAACTCCCACTTAGATAGACATCCCTCTAATCCTCTAAATGATCACGTGATCCATATCAACTAAACCATGTCCGATCATCACGTGAGATGGAGTAGTTTCAATGGTGAACATCACTATGTTGATCTTATCTACTATATGATTCACGCTCAACCTTTCGGTCTCCGTGTTCCGAGGCCATATCTGCATATGCTAGGCTCGTCAAGTTTAACCTGAGTATTCTGCGTGTGCAAAACTGGCTTGCACCCATTGTAGATGGACGTAGAGCTTATCACACCCGATCATCACGTGGTGTCTGGGCACGATGAACTTTGGCAACGGTGCATACTCAGGGAGAACACTTTTATCTTGAAATTTAGTGAGAGATCATCTTATATTGCTACCGTCAATCGAAGCAAGATAAGATGCATAAAAGATAAACATCACATGCAATCAATATAAGTGATATGATATGGCCATCATCATCTTGTGCTTGTGATCTCCATCTTCGAAGCACCGTCATGATCACCATTGTCACCGGCGCGACACCTTGATCTCCATCGTAGCATCGTTGTCGTCTCGCCAATCTTATACTTCTACGACTATCGCTACCGCTAGTGATAAAGTAAAGCATTACAGGGCGATTGCATTGCATACAATAAAGCGACAATCATATGGCTCCTGCCAGTTGCCGATAACTCGGTTACAAAACATGATCATCTCATACAATAAAATTTAGCATCATGTCTTGACCATATCACATCACAACATGCCCTGCAAAAACAAGTTAGACGTCCTCTACTTTGTTTGTTGCAAGTTTTACATGGCTGCTACGGACTTAAGCAAGAACCAATCTTACCTACGCATCAAAACCACAACGATAGTTTGTCAAGTTGGTGATGTTTTAACCTTCGCAAGGATCGGGCGTAGCCACACTCGGTTCAACTAAAATTGGAGAAACTGGCACCCGCCAGCCACCTGTGTGCAAAGCACGGCGGTAGAACCAATCTCGCGTAAGCGTACGCGTAATGTCGGTCCGGGCCGCTTCATTCAACAATACCGCCGAACCAAAGTATGACATGCTGGTAAGCAGTATGACTTATATCGCCCACAACTCACTTGTGTTCTACTCGTGCATATAACATCAACACATAAATCCTAGGCTCGGATGCCACTGTTGGGGAACGTAGTAATTTCAAAAAATTTCCTACGCACACGCAAGATCATGGTGATGCAGAGCAACGAGAGGGGAGAGTGTTGTCTACGTACCCTCGTAGACCGTAAGCGGAAGCGTTATATCAACGCGGTTGATGTAGTCGTACGTCTTCACGATCCGACCGATCCAAGCACCGAAAGCACGGCACCTCCGAGTTCTGCACACGTACGACTCGGTGACGTCCTCGCCTTCTCGATCCAGCAAGAGGGGCGAAGTAGTAGATGAGTTCCGGCAGCACGACGGTGTGGTGACGGTGTTGGTGAAGAACGATCTTCGCAGGGCTTCGCCTAAGCACTACAAAAACTATGACAGAGGATAAACTAGAGGAGACGGGGTTGCCGGCACACGGCTTGGTGTTTCTTGATCTGTCTTGGGTGCTAGCCCTACCCCTCTATTTATATGTTGAGCCTTGGGGTCGAAACTTGGAGTAAAAGCCTCCACAAAGTCGGTTTCACCCGAAAGGCAAGAGTCCTTCTCGGACTCCAGGGCCAGACGCCAGGGTTCCTGGCGTCTGGCCCCTGGACTCCGCAAAACTTCCTTTTGCGCTTTCCAAAAACCTCGTGGGCTTTCCCCTTTGGCCCAGATAAAGTGTTCTGGTGCCCAAACATTTCGGGAAACATCCGGAACCCCTTCCGGTGAATTCCGGAACCCTTCCGGAGATCAAACACTACTATCCACATATCAATCTTTACTTCCGGACCATTCCGGAGTTCCTCATCATATCTGTGATCTCATCCAAAACTCCGAACAACATTCGGTCACCAACATACATAACTCATAGTACTATATCATCAACGAACGTTAAGCGTGCGGACCCTACGGGTTCGAGAACTATGTAGACATGACTGAGGTACCTCTCTTGTCAATAACCAATAGCGGGACCTGGATGCCCATATTGGCTCCTATATATTCTACGAAGATCTTTATCGGTTAGACCGCATAACAACATACGTTGTTCCCTTTGTCATCGGTATGTTACTTGCCTGAGATTCGATCATCGGTATCTCAATACCTAGTTCAATCTCGTTACCGGCAAGTCTTTTTTCTCGTTCCGTAATACATCATCCCGCAACTAACTCATTAGTTGCAATGCTTGCAAGGCTTAGGTGATGTGCATTACCGAGAGGGCCCAGAGATACCTCTCCGACAATCGGAGTGACAAATCCTTATCTCGAAATACACCAACCCAACAAGTACCTTCGGAGACACCTGTAGAGCACCTTTATAATCACCCAGTTACGTTGTGACGTTTGGTAGCACACAAAGTGTTCCTCCGGTAAACGGGAGTTGCATAATCTCATAGTCATAGGAACATGTATAAGTCATGAAGAAAGCAATAGCAACATACTAAACAATCGGGTGCTAAGCTAACGGAATGGGTCATGTCAATCACATCATTCTCCTAATGATGTGATCCCGTTAATCAAATAACAACTCTTTGTCCATGGTTAGGAAACATAACCATCTTTGATTAACGAGCTAGTCAAGTAGAGGCATACTAGTGACACTCTGTTTGTCTATGTATTCACACATGTATTATGTTTCCGGTTAATACAATTCTAGCATGAATAATAAACATTTATCATGAAATAAGGAAATAAATAATAACTTTATTATTGCCTCTAGGGCATATTTCCTTCAGCTGCATCAATCTTCTGGGACCTTGCTTCAATCTTGTCAGACCTGGCTTCAGAGCAAAGCTTTTGATTCTTATTGACCGTTGATCGGATGCTTCCTCGTTCCTTGTGGGGGCGTAATGCATGTCTGGGCTCATGTCTGCCATGTTTGTCTTGTTTTCATACCTAGTATCTTCTACGGGAAGTGAAAACAAATACTCCTATGTACAAATTGTACCATGCTAAAAAAAAGAGTACAAATAGTACCCCTAAAAAATGTACAAATTGTGAACCCCTCAAAAATATATGTACGCATTGTGAAACTAATACGATATAGTAGACACTACGACGCGGACACGGACATTCATCAAGTGACCCGAAACTCAAAAAACTATTGTGCCATAAAGAAATACTTATTACACAATAAAATCTGCAAACTCTCCCTTTAGTTCAGCCAAATGCAAGTCGCCTGAAAAATGAATTTGGCTCAGTCGATTTGTGACCCATTGATTTCTCCTTTTAAGACTCGTGCATATAGCTATTAAAAATGTTGAAAAGGGTATTAAAATGTTGAATGGGTATATAAAAATGTTTAACAAGTATTTAAAAATGTTGAGTAAGTATTTAAAATGTTGACCGAGTATATGATTTTTTAATAACTATTAAAAATGTTGAACAAGTATTTGAAAAATGTTGAAATAGCATTGGGACAATGTTGAACTTGTATACAAAAAGTGTTGATCACTTGTTACGAAAAATGTTTTTGACATGTGCGTAAATGTAGAGTGAAAATTACAACATAAGAAAGCACCAAAGGAAAACAAAGAATCGAGAATAAAAAAAGGAAAACAAAACAAAAACCAGAGAAGAAAATGAAAAAAAACATTGAAAACAGAAAAATGAAATGAAAATAGCAAAAAATGGAGAAAATCGAATTATAATGATGAATAAAACAAAACCGGAGAAAAATAACAAGACCAAACAAAAAACCAAAGAAACGAAAGAAAGGAAAAATGAAGAAATAAAAAACCCTCAAGTAGTGTGTATTTTACATTTTTTTTAGCATTGTAGTGTGTATTTTACATGAAGTCATAAGTGGTGCAGTGGCTACCGGCTCTATGCTCGTTCGTAAAACCACGGTTCGATTGGCCAAACGGGCCGGTATTGTCGGGCCGGCACGATAGCCCGCGTGCCCGGCCCGGCACGGCACGTGACTTAGTGGGCACGTGGCCCGGCTAGGTCGTGCCTGGGCTGCCTTGCCAGGCATGCGTGCCAGCCCGGCACGGCACGACTAGCACATTTTCTCTTGAGCAAAACCTACTGCTACCTACGTATACCAATTTCTCCAAAAAAAAAAAAAATTCTACGTATACCAGGGACAGGGAGGCAGCCAGGCAGGGACCAGGGGGACGTGCCTGCCTGTAATTCTTTATTCCTGCAAATCGATGTACCTCTAGTACTGCTTCTGTACAGGAGGCGGGAGACCTTGCTTTGGTGCCATATGATAATAAGGCCACTTTGGCCGATCATGTGCTTTCAGGTACCCGAAAGCGCAGAACGTCGGGAACTCTGGAGGTGCAGCAGTCCCAGCATGAGGGCGAGGTGGCTGACCAGGAGATGGTGGACCGGACCAACAACTTGGAGGCTGTCGGCACAGGGGCCGCCCACAAACTGACGGGGCCGGCGGAGCCCCGTCAGGAGCAATGAATCTCCTCAGTTGGAACTGCCGAGGGGGTGGGAACTCTCGGACAGTTCGTGACCTTGTGAGTCTAGTGCAGGCTCACTCCCCGAGTATCGTTTTTCTTTGTGAGACTAGGCAGTCTAAGAATAAAACGAAACGTCTTCGTGCTAGGTTAGGTTTGAGAGGTTTTGATGCTTTTGATTGTGTCGGTCGTAGTGGTGGTCTTGCTTTGTATTGGCATGAGTCTTTGAGTCTTGATGTAAAAGAAATAAATGAACGATATATTGATGCGTATGTAACTGGTACGGCGGGTGAGCCACCCTGGAGGCTTACCTGTGTCTACGGCGAGCCACGGACGGAGGACCGTCATCGCATGTGGTCCCTTCTCCGTGATCTTCACCAAAAGGCCAACATGCCGTGGGTCGTTGTGGGGGACTTTAACGAAGCGATGTGGAGTTTTGAGCACTTCTCCGACACACCGCGTTCAGCAGGTCAGATGCTTGATTTCAGAGATGTTCTTGAGGTTTGTGGTTTGGGCGACCTTGGTTTTGCAGGTCTGCCCTATACTTTTGATAATCGTCGAGGGGGGCGGGCTAATGTAAAGGTCCGCCTCGACCATGCTGTGGCCAACAACATGTGGAGAGATGTCTTCGCTCATGCCAGGGTGGAGCACCTGGTGGCGCCCAGCTCGGACCACTTTCCCATCTTGCTTCGATGCGCGCTCGAGGAGACGAGCCAGGCAATAGGCAAGAGATGCAGACAGTATGAGGTAATGTGGGAACGGGACCCATCCCTGCCCGAGGTAATTATGAACACATGGACTGAGTTGGGTGCTATACTGAATTTTGGTGATATTGCTTCCGGTTTGGGTAACTTGATGAAAAAACTGCAAGACTGGAGCCGCAAAAAATTTGATAATGTGATTAAGGAAATTAACAAATCTCGCTCCCGCTTGGAGGAGCTTATGTCGATGAATGCAGATAGGAAGGACACACGGGAGGAGATCGACCGCATGAACGAGCTGCTATACAGAGAGGAGATGTTGTGGATGCAGCGGTCTCGTATTGCATGGCTGAGGGAAGGCGACCGCAACACTCGGTTTTTTCACCGGAAAGCGGTGTGGCATGCGCGAAAAAATCGCATTAAGGCACTCATTGATGAGGCAGGGGTCACGTATAGGGACCATGGTTCCATGGCGGCTATGGCTACGACCTACTTTTCTAAGCTTTTTACTGCTGATTCTTCTCTATGTGCGGATCCAGTTATAGATTTGATACAGACTCGTGTGACTGACAATATGAATGATGGCCTGTGCGCAGATTTTTCAGACAAGGAAATAGCTTATGCTCTCTTCCAGATTGGACCACTCAAGGCGCCAGGGCCGGATGGATTCCCAGCCCGCTTCTTCCAGAGGAACTGGGCAGGTATGAGAGAACAGGTTATGGCAGGAGTGCAGGAATTTTTTCGTACAGGGATCATGCCTGAGGGGGTGAATGACACTTCCATTGTTCTCATCCCGAAGGTGGATAACCCGAAGAGGCTAACTGAGTTTCGTCCAATAAGCCTATGCAATGTCATATATAAGGTGGTGTCAAAGTGTTTGGTGAATCGACTGAGACCTATTTTGGATAATATTATCTCTCCTCAACAAAGTGCCTTTGTCCCTGGAAGGATGATTACAGATAATGCACTAATTGCCTTTGAGTGTTTCCACTTTATTCAGCAGGAGAAGGACCCTAGCAAGAGCTTCTGTGCATATAAGCTGGATTTATCAAAAGCTTATGACAGGGTGGACTGGATCTTCTTGGAGCGAATGATGAAAAAGATGGGCTTCGCTCGCCGGTGGGTGGACTGGATTATGGCTTGCGTCACCTCGGTGAGATATACAGTGAAATTCAATGGAACCCTCTTGGAATCATTTGCACCGTCGCGCGGGCTACGGCAAGGTGATCCTTTGTCCCCGTTTTTGTTCCTGTTTGTGGCTGATGGTCTATCTGCGTTGTTGAAAGATGGAGAGCAAAGAGGAGATTATACCCCGCTAAAAATATGCCAAAGAGCGCCGGGAGTGTCTCACTTATTATTCGCAGATGATACGTTGCTCTTGTTCAAGGCAGAGGCGGACCAAGCTAAAAAGGTCCAACAAGTGCTAAATACATATGCAAAGGCCACTGGACAATATATTAATCCGTCTAAATGTAGTGCCCTGTTTGGCACTTCGTGTCCAGCCATGATGCAAGACGTGGTGAGAGATATTCTTCATATTGGTACTGTTACTTTTGAGGAAAAGTACCTAGGCCTTCCAAAGCCCGAGGGTCGCATGTCGCGAGGTAAATTTTAGAATCTGCAGTCCCGGTTGTTGAAAAGGATTACTGCGTGGGGCGACACCCTCTCTCTGGCCGGCAAGGAGACTATGATCAAGGCAGTAGCTCAGGCCATCCCTACGTATATTATGAGCGTTTTCAAGTTACATATGTCTGCCTGCGATGATCTGAACAGAATGGTCCGAAGTTTTTGGTGGGGGGCATCGAAAGGCAAGCGGAAAACACATTGGATACCATGGCCAAGGATACAAGCTCAGAAAAGCAAGGGTGGTTTGGGATTTAGAGATTTCCGCCTCTTCAACCAGGCGCTCCTAGCGAGACAGGCTTGGCGTTTGCTAACTAATCCCACCAGCTTGTGTGCGCATGTTCTCAAGGCAAGGTACTATCACGACGGGCGCCTCGAAGATACGATATTCTCGGGGAATGCATCTCCGACTTGGCAGGCGATTCAGCATGGCCTCGAGCTCTTGAAAAAGGGCATCATATGGCGTGTCGGGGGCGGGCAGGACATCCGCATTTGGCGAGACCGGTGGCTACCTAGGGAGCCATCACGCCAACCCATATCCCTGCAGGGTACGTGCCGCCTAAGGAGGGTGGCGGAGCTCCTGGATGGCGAGGGGTCCTGGCGCATGGACCTGCTCCGCTGCTACTTCCTCCCTGCGGATGTCGACATCATCACCAATATCCGTACGTCGACCCGCGTCACCGAGGATATTATTGCATGGGCACCGGAGAGGAACGGTATCTTCACCGTTCGGTCCGCCTACCGCCTGGCCATGGACGAGCGCGAGCGTCCTTCGGCTTCCGCCACGAGCAGGGCACCGGATGGTCGTCGCGCCATCTGGAAGATCATATGGGGGTGCCCTGCTCCCCCTAAGGTACGCGTGTTCGCTTGGAGAGTCATCACCAACTCACTTGCTACTTGGGACAATAAAGCCTCGCGACACCTCGAGCTTACTGACATTTGCCCCTTGTGTGGTGTTGAACGCGAGGATGGATTCCATGCGCTTTGAAGGTGTCCCCTAGCAAGAGAGCTCTGGCGAGTTATGGCCTTGGACTAGAACATCCCCAAGGTGGAGGCCATCGTCAACATTGGCCCAGAGTGGATCTTTTCACTGCTGGACCCCTTGGATGAGACGGCGAGAGTGGTGGTGCTCATGACCATGTGAAGAGTATGGCATGTCCGGAATGAGATCACACACGACAAGGCGCCGCCCACTGCCGAAGCCTCTCGACGCTTTTTGCACGGATACATCAACTCACTCTTGTGCATACAACAACATCCTGATGGTAACCTAGAGAAAGGGAAGATGGTGGTCCTGCCTTCACCACCACGCGCTCCAGAAAGTACGGCGCCCAAGGTGCGCGCACACTGGGTACCGCCCCAGCCGGGCTGGGTTAAGTTGAACACAGATGGGAGCTACATAACGGCCACAGGTGAGGCGGGAGGAGGTATGATCCTGCGTGATGACAGAGGCGAGATCATCTACAGCGCATGTAGGGAGCTACGTACATGCGACAACGCTTTAAAGGCGGAGCTAGCAGCGTGCAGAGAAGGCTTGGAGCTGGCCTTGCACCGATCTAACCTACCTATTCTGGTTGAGTTGGATAGCGCGGAGGCGGTGTCGATGATTGCAGCGCGCGAGATGGATAGATCATCACATCGTGCACTCATAGAGGAGATTCGTAGGTTGGCTGGAAGCGATGCTAGGGAGATCTCTTTTATTCTTTGTAGCCGTCTGCAGAACATGATTAGTCATGAGCTGGCCGCCTATGGCCGTAGCACTCCGCGCACAGCAGTCTGGCTTACTGCCGGAATGGATTTTGTTGTAAACCTAGCTCTTGCTGAGAAACCTCCTTGAGTAATGAGAATTCCTTTTTCCCCGCAAAAAAAAAAAGCTGAAGAGCGCACTGCAATTCTTTATTCATTATTCCTGCAGACACCAACCATAATTTTTTCTTCAGCAATGCCAATGAGGAAATAACGATCGATGATGCGCGGCTGCGGCTGCGCCCGTGCCTCGACGTGGCTACTCAGGACAAACCGGCCGACGTGACGATTCATGTAGTGAAGGGGTCGTGCCTGGGCCAAAGAGGCCGGCACGCGTACTTAGCGTGCCTGGCTCGTTGGATCCAGGCCGGGCCGGGCCGGCCCATTTTAGCCAAGTTTGCTCGCGCCCTCGTTTTCTTGATAGGTTTTTCTATTTCGTTGTGCGATAGTCGGAATCCTTCAGCGAGAGAAATCTTTAGGCTCGCTGAATGCGAGAAATAGCTCCCGCGTTTGAGCAATCCATTGTCAACTGGGTGAAAACCGAGTGGGCTGATTTCTACCATATTTTACCTTCATTTTCATGCCTTTTACCAGAGAATTATATTGTCTCAAAAAGAAAATTATTCTAATCTAAGAACCAAAAAATTAGCACTAGTGAAAAAAAAGCCTAAGCTCAATAAATTCAAAGAACCAACATTACAAAAAAACAACCCAAACAAACAAGAAATCAAAAACAAACATCTGGGGTATCTCCGACAACAACCTTCAGGACAAGGGGATGGCGCGCCGGTGCCGACGTTGCTCCTCTGTAGAGCCGGCAAGACTTTTTATCTTGCGGTCAGGAAGTCAACCACCTACGGACGAACCAACGCCCTGGAGCAGTTACCACAGCTGCTTCCAGGGGAAAGGTGACCAAAGGATGCATGGACGACCATAGGTCTTCGATCGAGTGGCGAAGCTATGTTGAGGCCAGGGGAACCCACCCACCCAACTTTGGAGAAAAGTGAGAAGATTTTTTGAAGGGCCTAGATGAGAGGAAAATTAGTGTTTTGCCCCCCAGATCTTTGTCATCTACCTTTGCCCCCCAGTGGTTTTTGTCTTGCTCTGCCACTGCTTGGATCCACCATCTTCTATCGAAGTAGACTGCCAGATCTTCAAGCTTGGACGCCGTCCGGGAGCGAAACTACCTTTCGCTAATTGAGATATGGATAGGGGGGAGCATAATTTTTTGTGGAAATGAATAGGAAAGAAGATACTACGGCGGGGGCACAAATAAAGTGGAAAATCGTTGGAACTCGAAAAACTATTGAACTTCAAAGAAATATAGAATAAAAACAAAAAAGACAATTGCTAAGGTGACTGTAACTATTATGATATATCACAATAATGTATACTATTATGCGTGATTTTTATTTTTGGCAGCATATACAAGTATAAGTTCAAGGACATTTGAGTTAGCCCATGTATCTAGGCTGGTCTAGAGTTGGTTATATATACATGAAAAAACACAATATGCATGTGCAGATACGAAAATTATGTTCCCCAATTTCATTTTCGTTTCCGCTTTTGTTCCCCAAATTAGTTTTAATTTTCGTCTCATATTTACAATTCGCTTTCATCCTAAGGTAAGGTAGAACGAGTGCAAAGTTTTCGCTTCGTGTTCATCCCCATGTCTGTACAATAGTTCTTCAATTCACGGATAGCCTTCTTTCTTTCTTTTTTTTTTAAAAAAAGTTGGTAGCGACTCCCCAAAAACATCCGAAAAAAATATATATTTGGTGATAAAGTGGGACCGAACTCGCGGCGCATGACTCATGACTGCGTGTCCTAAGACGCAAGAGCTGAATAAATTTTATTAATAATAAGCAGCGCAAACTTGTAGTAAGCACCAACTCCAGTGGCATAAATAAAATTCCTAAAAAAGTCGGCTGTCAGTCAACGCTGTTACATAGCCGCCAATGGAAAGCCGCATAATATTGGTGTCTAAATATGCATTGCGGTGCATAACAACTATGAGTGGCAACAGATCTAAATATTTTTTGGATTTTGAACATGATTTTATTGAGAGAATAGAATATTTATTGAAACAAAATCATTTCAAATTTTTGAATAATTTTTTTAAAAATTGTAACTTATTTGAAAACGCGAACATTCTTTGGAAAACTCAAATATTTTTAAATCTTAAACAACTTTTGGGAAAGGGGAGATTTTTGAGCAAAATTGAAAGCACGGACATTTTTGAAAAAAAAGAGGGAGATTTTTTTTAAACTCTAAATAAAAGCTTTGAAAATGCTAAAAAAATTGCGTCTGTGAACAATTTTTGAAGCCCTGTTTTTTGGGGAAAAGGCGACAATTTTTCTAAATTTGTTAACAAAATTGGAAAACAGGATTTGTTTTGAAGTTTTGAAAAATTTAAGAAAAACACAAACATTTTTGAAAATTTACGCTTTTTTTCAATAAACTTTTTTAAAAAGAAAATAAACATGAAAAAAGAAGAAAATGGAAGTGACAGCCGCCGACGTGCTTGTTGATCGAAACAGTCATTAATAGCTTTCTTTTTTGAAGATACAGGGCGCCGAAAGAAAGAAAAAGAAACAGGAAAAAACTAAAAAAGAAAAAGGAACAGAAAAAATAACCCGCTTCAGGAACCTCCTAGAAGGAAGATTCCCAAACCGGGGAAAAAATCGGCTAAACCTTCCCAAAACCGGAATGGTTGAAACGTTTAACGGGCCAGCCCATCCTGAACGCTCGTCTTTCTCCCAGTAATGCTACACGTACAAAAGAAAACTGATGATCCAATGATGCTCGAAACTTTTGCATGCAGTGAAGCTCTTACCCTAGCAGATGATGTTGATATTCAGAATATGGTAGTAGCATCAGACTGCCTAGAAGTGGTAAAAGATATCAACAAGGGGACGGAAGGTCCTAATGCGGCTATCATCCAAGAGATTGCGGCGCGTATATCTTCTTATATGTACGTCTTGGTCTTTTATTCATGAGTGTAGGAATTTTAATTTCGAGATTTCACCAAGTTTGCTTGTAATTTAGGAGTAGGTAGACATGTGTGGTTAGGTAACCCTTATAAACCTGCCCGCAAAAAAAAAACCCTTATAAACCGAACCATGTACCTATGGACATTGTTATCAATCAATAAAAGTGGGCGAGATTTCTCCAAAAAAATATACAAAAGGATACATGCTTTTACATCTTTACTCCTAATGGACGACTTGGTGAATAGTCTGCGCGGTTTTTTTTCGCTGGTTTTTTTCGTCATCCTCCCACCACTTTCGTCTGGGTTTTTTCGTCCCCCCTCCCATCACCCCATCGGTTTATTTTTTCACTATTTCCTTCTAAACAAACACTTTCCTACCGTACAAAAAGATACAGATCTAACTTTACTAAATTACCCAAATCAAACGATCCATCTCATCAATGCAATTTGCTTTAGGAAACATATAATGGATGTGAAGGAAACAAATAATAGACTATCCAAATCAATCGATCCATCCCATCAATGCAATTTGATTTAGGAAACATATAATAAATTTTAAGGAAACAAATAACAGACTTTAAAGAAAAATCCAATTTTAAGGAAACAAATCAATCGATCCATCCAAATCAAACGATCCATCTCATCAATGCAATTTACTTTAGGAAACATATAATGGATGTGAAGGAAACAAATAATAGACTATCCAAATCAATCGATCCATCCCATCGATGCAATTTGATGTAGGAAACATATAATAAATTTTAAGAAAACAAATAACAGACTTTTAAAAAAATCCAATTAACTAATCTCTACTCTTAAAGGCCCCTCGATTGATTTTTGTCCCTCGCTTCCTTTCCCAGAACTGATACAATGGAAGGAATTATAATCCACCTATTTGTTCTCCTATATATCCGTGCAGGCAACACAACATAAACCGGTGAAAAAAACACTCACCTCGCACGTCCCCCTGCCTGCAATCCCGAAACGCCGCCATCGCTCCAGGCTCCAGCCTCCGCCGTCCTACATCTTGCCCCTCTCCAACCTCAGAGACCTCCGCCACCGCCGCCATCTCAGAACCCCAGTTCAGGGCAGGACTCAGGGAGGGTGTGGCTGTGGACGACGCTGCCACCATCGCAGAACCCTAGGGCAGGGCGTGGTCGCGTTGCGGGCAGCGCGAGTGGCTGTGCGTCTCCCCCGTCAGGCTGTCCTCGGCAGGAACTCGGGACCTCCTCCTGACAGAGCCAAGGCCCTCCGAGGTCCAAGTCGCTGTGCGGCGTGCACAGTAATCTCCCCGGCCTACTCTGTCTTCACGTGAATGCTCCTGTGCTCCGACCCTCCCCGACCCCTCCCAGCAAGCAGCAGAGTCTCTCGGGTTCGAGCTCCACCGGGCCGGCGGCGGCGGCGTCCATGTTCGTTGGGCGGAGCACAACGCTAGGTTTGAAATCCACCATGATGCTACTGATGAGGCTCTCCTTCTCCTTTGTTTCGTCTGGGTTTTTTCGTCCCCCCTCCCACCACCCCATCTCGTCTGGGTTTGAAATCAATAAGAGCAGCACAAAGTCTAGGTCCCTGTCTCGGTGGCAGACGGAAGGAGGAGAAGGATTGATATGTATGAGAATATTAATATTGAACTCTTAAAGTTAATGTGGCCCCGTTGCAACGCACGGGCGTTCTTCTAGTAAAGGTGGGTTTTGATTGAAGATTAAGGGAGAGAAGGGGCCCATCCCCATGAAAATCGAGGGAGTAGTTAGTTAGTTTGAAAAGATCCTAATCATCGTGTAAAAGCATGTAAACCTTTGTATGTTTAGCATTATTGGTCTTTCTCCTCTGTCGTGGGCCTAGTCCGGACAAACGAGTGGCAAATAGGGTTTTCCATTTTTTCAGGGGAAAGCGGGCTTGGCCCTAGGGCGTCGCCCTGGGCCTCTCAGTCCGTGTTGACCTCAGTTCCCTTGGTCGGACTGGGAGGGAGTAGGTGCTGAGCTGAGGTCCATCTCCATCCATATAAGCCAAGGGAGACTCGTCGATCGGAGACAAGTCCGGCCTCATCAAGCTGTCTCGCTCGCTCCTAGTCCTAGCTAGGTCGTCAGAGCTGGACGGCCGCCGGACCGGACCGGACCCAGGTACGCCTGCCGTCATGGCTGCTGCGAACGGCGACTCGATCAGCCTCCATTCTCTGTGCTACGACGCCGACGACGCACCACATGCATGATGAAGATCCAAGGCTACTCGTACGTGGATGAGGAAGAGCAACCCCAACAGCTAGCTGTGGCGTCTCATCTCCTTCCTTCCGCGTCGGAGACGGCACCTCGGCTTCTACCCCAGCGGCACCACCCCGGAAACCACCGGTTTCGTGGCCGTCCTCGACGCCGCCTATCAAGGCCGTGGTCGCGTTCGACGTGCTCGACCACCACGTACGCCAACCCGGCCGGTGCCGCGCTACGCTAGGACCAGCGGCGAGGTGCGCGACTTGGTGGGCGCCGGCGCCTACTGGAGCTGCGACGACTTGGTCGAGAGGGCCGACCTGGAGCGCCGCGCCACACCTCCTCAAGGACGACTGCTTCACGGTCATCGAGGTCCTCGCATATGAATACGAATGGTCCGTCGTCGGCGTGGCCGTTTGATTGGCCTCACCACTTCCGTGGCCTCCTCCGGAGCGGCGGACGTACGTGATCGCCTGGGAGACCTTCGGTCCACGGTCCTCAGGGCGGCCGGAGCTGTACGGCGCAATGAAAGAGAGCGGCGTGCAAATCGACGGCATGCGAGCAGAGGTTTTCAGGCATCTGCTGCATTTCGTGTACACCGACTCGCTGCCAGAAGAAGAATAAGAAGAAGAAGAAGGGGATGGGGTCGCCATGGCTCAACATCTCATGGAGGTCGCGGACATGGAGAGGCTCAAGCTGGTTTGCGAGGATAGATTGTGCAAGGGCTCAAGGACGCGTGCTTTTTTTTTCTCGAAACGGAGGCAAAAGTTTTGCCTCATCGATTAAATAAGCAGAAGAGAGTTGCTCGGTTAATTAGGGAAAACCGAGCGAAAACCAGATTGCACGGTTAATTATGGAGAACCAGCGAAAACCCTCACAACCGCTGAGCGGCACACATAAGATACCCCACACACCCCACTCCAAAGAGGGTCTCGTCGAGACAGCACGCAGGCGTCATCGTCATCACTCCTCCCCTAGAGGCGTCATCGCCATCCCTACACTCTGAGCAAACGACTCCGACTTCGCCGCAGGCGATCGTCGACTCAACCCACACCAAAGCGGACGCATGAAGCTACATGAAGATCTGCCCCAAATCTCAGCCACCTGCAGCCAGACAGCGCAACTCCGAGACTGACGGAGAACTCTGAAGAACAAAACCAGGCACGGCTGGCGTCACGGGAGATCGCCGAACGGACCACCTGCAGCCGGTCATCGTATACCACAGGACCCCGCCACCGCAGCTTCGACTCCACAGCAACAAACAACCCGAGGCAAAACCGCGGACACGCCGGAGAAGAGCCAACTACCGCAAACATTGCCGCGTCGTCGACATCGCTCCCACCGTCATCGTTGCCACAGAAGCCTGGTCGCCACAACCGCCGCCATCCACGGGTCCCGCCCACCGATGCCGGGCTCCCAAGACGAAGCCCCCAAGAGGGAAAACGACGCCAAGGCGCCGCCATCGTCCGATCACAGATCAAGGGTTTCCCCCGGAGAGGCCAAGATGGCCGGATCCATGCAGGAGGGGAGCGGCAACAAAACAGCGATGCCTCCAGAAAGTTCAACGACGGCCACAGCCGCCGCCATCACTGGTCACGGCACAAGACCGGGACAGGGTCTTCACCCAAGCTCCCACACCACCTCAGCCACACATCATCCCGCACCGGCACCAGCGAGCCCACCAACCACCACCACCATCGGAGCTGCCCAATGACGAATCAGCATTACCCACAGCTGGGGCGCTCTTCGCCGACAACCCGGGCCCCCGACCCGCACATCACCAGGGCGTCCTCGCGACGTCCTGCCGCGCCCCTCGCGGCCGAAGCCGCCGCCCGAGCCCGCCCCCGCACCACAGGGCTGGCAGGCTCGTCCACGCATCGCCACACAACCTCTCTCGAGGAAGTGCAGCCACGCCTCCACCGGCCACAAAAGAGAAGCTACGCGCCGCCCGTCCCGTGCGACGCCGCCGCGTCACCGTCCTCACTCGTGGCACACCGCCGCCGCCACGAGCCTGCAGACGCCGGCCGGAACAGCCACGTCCCGACCAGCCTGCCCCCCTACGGTGGCCCGCGCAAGGCCTGCCTGCGCCGGCGAGCCGCCGCGCCCCACGCGCGCCTCCCATCGCCATCCCGCGCGGACCACAAGCGCCGCTCGTCGCCGCGCCAGATCCGCGCCCGCTCACAGCACCACGGTGCCAGGAAGCAGCAGCACCTGCGAGACGCCACCTCTGCGCCGACCGGCCGGCCACCATCTCCGCGCCGACGGGCCAAACACCGCCGCCCGACCCGAGCTCGGCCCCCAGATCCATCGCGAGTCAACGCCCCTCCTCGAGCGCGCGCGAG
>NC_041388.1:712201629-712206307 GCF_002162155.2 Triticum dicoccoides | reverse complement strand
CTCCCACCAAACTAGACGAGGCCTCCCCCCCAAAAAAAAAACTAGACGAGGCCATGGCGATCGACACACGACTTCGATCGATCATGTCTCCAGAAACTGCCCTGCTCTGTTGAAGGAGTTGATGTCCAAGCTCGCCGCCCACTCTTCTACTCTCATTGACAAGGTAGCGCACCTGTCTGCCTATAAGAAGAGGCTGGTGAGCGCATGTACTAAAACCTCCAAGCACAAGAAGAGAAAGCTTTGCTGACGCTTATATTCTGTACTAACTTTTTTTTGCGGGTAAATATTCTGTACTAACTACGTACTAAGTACTCCCTGATAAGTGTCGTGCTTTTAGTTTAAATTTAAAACTAAAACCATGACACTTATTTTGGGACAAAAGGGTACATGAACATGACACTAGTAGAAAAAGGGTCAAATATGAGAAATATTGGTACCGGTTTGCATATGAGCCGGCACTAATGCGTCCATTAGTGCCGGTTCAAATGACTAGGCGGGAGAAGACCTTTAGTACCGGTTCATTGCGAATCTTTAGTACCGGCCGGTACTAAAGGTGCTGGCCGGGGCATCAGCATCTTTAGTACCGGTTCGTGGCACGAACCGGTACTAAAGAGGTTGTGGCAGACGCTATTTTTAGTCTCACCTCGCTTTTCTAACAAGAATTTGACCACCTTAAATATGTTACTTCTCAAAACTATCACAAGCATTTGGTCTTCATTGAACTCTATGTGTAGGATCTGTGGCTGCAATAGGAGTCTTTGCCGGTTCTTAAATCGGTGGTAGATTCCTATTGACGATTTAGATTCTATATAAAAAGATCATTGATGATCAATGTATTTTTTATATGTACTTCTCTGTAGCAATAGCGCGTTTTGGCTGAAAGATGGTATTGATCAATGTATTTTTCTGCGCTCAGATGCACAATTTAAATATGTTATTTTTCAAACTATCACAAGCATTTGGTCTTCATTAAACTGTATGTGTATAATTTGTGGACTCAATATGAGTCTTCACCGGTTTCGGACAAGAACTCATCAGTTACACGGGCACTTAATTTTTATCTTTGATATTGCTTATTCAAAAATAATTGACAACTAATTTTTATTGACAGCTTATTTCCATTCAAGCAAATATGTCCGGCGCTTGGTAGACAGGACCTACTACTGTCCCGGAGCTGAACTAAACTGCGAGGAGATAAGTCATTATGTTTCATGGCTTGAGGATCTTCATACTGCAAGACAAATTTTCTTCCTGCACTTAGAAATGTTAGTACTCAAAATGTGCGACCAATAGTGATGGTATTGAACTACGGTCACATCTATTTAGGAATGATGGTAAGATTTTTACTATTTATTCTCAGTGCATCTTTTGCATACATAATTTTTTTGCTAAACTTTCATTGCTAAGTATATTAATTAAGTACTATACGATGTTCTTCAACAGGGACTCCCGATGACAGTTGTGCCTCAGGGGATCGAGACAAAATGTCGCATGTCAATTGTTAGCTTACGACCAAGATATCCTGCATTGCACATGAATGCATTCAGGATTTCTAGAAGCGATGAATGCTTAATAGTGAAAGATTGGAGGAAAATTGTTAACGATCGCAGAGAAGTACTAGGAGGCAGCAATGAGAAGCGTAGCCCACGATTAGGAGACAGGTTCATCTGCATGCTCCAGTATGATGAATCAGGAGAGCTATACATGTTCTATGCTATTTTACCAGAGAGAGTAGCTAGCAGGAGTGATTTAGCTAGTTCATGCTGCTCTTAGTACTTGTCCTTTCATGTCCGTGTTCTTCGTTCTGAACTTAATCTCAAAGAGTGATTTGCTTTTGTGGTGTTATATATGAACGCTTATAATATCGTGACAATCATGTTGAACTCGATGATATTTTTGCTTCTGGTACAAGTGAATGTTTCTTCTTTAAGCTACTGTTGGTGGTGATTAGATAGCGATAATGACCATGATGATTAAATAGTGATAATGACGACTACGATGATTTTTAGCTAGCTAGCTAGAATATATGTATACTCATGTTGATGATATGATGCAAGAGTTTTTATATTAATATGATGATGATGATGAGTTATTATATCATTTAATGAAAAAAACCACAGATTAGTTTCAGCTGGATGGATCCTACCTAAGTGATCAAGTATATATATGCCATATCCATATATATTATACTTGATCATCTAATTAGGTGATCAAGTATAGTATGGATATGGCATATACTTGATCACTTAGCTAGCTAGATCCAAATGCATCTAGTCGAAACTAATCAACGGTACTTTCACCTAATGATTTAACAACTCATTATAATGTAAAACAATCACTAAATTAAATTGAAAACACAAAATTAAAGGAAAAATTAAAAAAAAACACCCAAACATTTAGTACCGGTTGGTGTTACCAACCGGTACTAAAGCCCTACGCGCACCCGGGCCTGGCTCGTGCCACGTGTTTGCACTTTAGCGCCGGTTCGTGACGAACCGGTACTAAAGGGGAGGGGGGACCTTTAGTCCCCACTCTTTAGTGCCGGTTGGCGAACCGGCACTAAAGGCCGTCACGAACCGGCACTAAAGGCCGGTTCTGCACTAGTGTGAGATATGATAATTACTTCAGTACAACTTTTACAGTAGTTGGCATTTTTTGGAGCCGTTCGTTTGCCTCGATCTAACAGTGCATACATACGTGGTACTCGAAAGTACGCGGATGAAAGTACTCGAAAGTACTAATGATAAGGTGGGGACACCTTTTAATCTAGGGGCATTTTAGTCCTAGGAAAAATATGATAAGGTGGCCCTCTCGTCCAATGCAAAACCGCCGCCCCTCTCATCCAATGCAAATGGCCACCACCGTGAAACTTCCCCTCTTCCATCACCATTACAACCGCGGCCATCTCCTAGCCTTCTCCTCATTCTCGCGGCCGCAACTTTGCTCTTCCCAGCTTCCACATCATCCCCCTCTTCCATCCACGCAAAAACCTCGATGGAGCAGTAGATCGAGCAGATCGCCGGCGACGAGAACGCCGACTTCATGGAGATCGCCTGCGGCGACCAGGTCAAGATGAGAAGGTTGACGAAAATCCGTTCTTGGTTTCACAACACAAGTCAGATGCACTGGACGGCAATGGCCACTTTGAAGCAACTAACGAGTAGGGAGAAGGCAAAGCTTCCCCCCCCCCCACCCGCACAACCGATGCACTTCGTCGAGATCCTCCTCTGGGCGATGGAGCATGCCGATTCATCCAGCCCGTGGACTAGGCGAATGTGGTGGGCGTTCAGATCCAAGGTAGAGAATCCACTAGATCAGGAACCCACGGTGCACGAGGTGCCGTTGCAGATTGTGGAGCCTCCAACCGAGTCGAAGATGACTCCAAAGCGCAATAGGAGGAGGACAATGGTCGCGACATCGCTTCCCCGTCGTTCTCCACGCTTCCCTCGCCGCTCTCCTTGTCTGAACGGTGGCCGTAGCTACGTTTAGGGTAAGATTGCTGAATTTCATTCATCATTACTTGCCACTTGCTTAATTTGATTCTCTGCAATATGTTCTTCCTACCTGTGTACTTGAATCCGTAGCCTCTGGATGGCAGCTTAGTTTGATCGACGAGGTTGCAATGAGTGTAGGCATATAGCACACTACTAGAAAAACAGCTATAGCCAATATGGACACTAATGACACACTATACATCTGGCGCGTCATGTGTAGGTACGCCATTAGTAACAAAAACAGTAATGCATGACGCACTAGGTGAAAAGTGCGCCATTACTAAGTTTGACCAAGGTTTGACCCAGTCATACACATAGTAATGGCCCACTTTTTATAGGTGCGTCATTACTAAGTTGACATAGTAATGGCGCACCTTTACAAAGTGCATCATAACTATGTGTATGACTGGGTCAATCCTTGGTCAAATTTAGTAATGGCGCACTTTGCATAGGTGCGCCATTACTATGTCAAACTTAGTAATGGCGCACCTATACAAAGTGCGCCATTACTAACTTTGACCAAGGTTTGACCAAGTCATACACATAGTAATGGCGCACTTTGTGAAGGTGCGTCGTTACTGAATGCACCCCCCCTTGTGGACCGCCTTTTCAGTTTAAAAAAATAAAAGAAAATGATGGAAATGTCAAAAAAAAAAAGAAAATAAGTTTCCCATGTGATATGTGGTCTAGTTGTTGGGAAAATTTAGAAATATGAATTTCGACTTTATTTACAAAATCTCTCTGGAATTTAGTAAAATGGGCATAACTTTTGCATACGAACTTGGATTAAAAAGTTTTTTATATGAAAAATCATCTACTCGAAAAGTTACATCCTAATTCAACTGGGGGAACCCCGTTGAAGATTTTTAGAATCCCCAAAAACCTAACAGAATAAAAGATACAGGGGTTTTAAGATTGAGAGGGTTTAGGGCGTGTCAGGAGAAGGGGGAGGTGGGCGGAGAAAGGGCTGGTGACGGCAAGATGGAGTAGCCTAGTTTAGTTGAGGACTGCAGCGCGGCTCCCGGACCGCACGGTGGTGGAGCTCATCGTGGCTAGGCTTGTTGCGCGGCGACCGGCGCAACTAGATCCGTGTGTCAAGGAGAAGGGGGAGGTGACGGCAAGGTGGAGCAGCCTAGTTTAGTTGAGGAGTGCGGCGCGGCTCCCGGACCGCACGGTGGTGGAGC
>NC_041388.1:712182560-712201343 GCF_002162155.2 Triticum dicoccoides | reverse complement strand
TTGCGCGGCGACCGATGCAACTAGATCTATGTGTCAGGTGAAGGGGGAGGTGGGCGGAGAAGGGGCTGGTGACGGCAAGGTGGAGCAGCCTAGTTTAGTTGATGACTGCGGCGCGGCTCCCGGACCGCACGGTGGTGGAGCTCGTCGTGGCTAGGGTTGTTGCGCAGTGACCAACGCAACTAGATCTGCCGCAGTCCTCAACTAGATTTACGTGTCAGGAGAAGGGGAAGGTGGGCGCAACAAGAGGAAATAGAGATAGGGAGGATGGAACGGTGGGCTCCTTCCTCCTTGGCTGGCTAGTGGAAGGCTAATCACATTTCAATTCAATTCAGCTTCAAGTACAAGGTGAAGTTTTGTTTATGGTATTTGCAAAGCTTTAATCATGGACACTCACAGATCCCTCCGTTCCTAAATATGTCTTTTACAAGATTTCACTGGTAGAAAACTATATACGGAGCAAAATGAGTGAATCCATCCACGTTCTAAAGTATGCCTCTTTTCTAAGATACTATATTCTTTTGGCATATATTCCCCAAAAAGAGCGAATACCTCCATGTGACTGTATTTCTCAAAAAAAAAAACTGAAAGTAATTGCAAGTTGTACCCGACTAGCACAGAATGAGAAAACACTACCCAAAATACATATCATTTAAAATCCATTAATAACACATCCAAACATAAAGGAGGTTCCAAGAAATACATCACAACATTTGATTCTAAACTGTTTGCCACGCCCCTAAGAAATACTCATCACAACAGCCTCGAGCTGGCTGATAAGTCTACTCATCAGAATACTCATCAGAAGACTCATCAGAAGACTCATCAGAATCACAGAAATGAACCGGGGTCTCCAACACATCGGTGACCAGCTGGACCAGCAATGGGACACGCTCCTGAAGCCAGACAATGTTGCATTTACCTTTGAGTACATGAACAGCAATATCCTTTAGCATTTTGCTCAGCTTTTTGACTTTGGCTGTGACCAGATAATCCTCGCGAAGCAATACGCCCAAGGCTTCCTTAAAGCTCTTCCTCATATGTAAGAGCGCAAGAGCTGAGTTCTTCATGAGTAGGAAGGCTTCCAGGGCGTCCCATTCCAGCTTGGCCTCCTGAACCATGAGCTGGGGTCCATGCTCGAGCTTTTGGATTTCCACCGACAAGCCTGCCACCTCCGAGAGGATTTCCAGCCCTGAGCATGACCAGAACATCGACTCCATGATCAGCGGGCGGAGGAGTGCATACGACTCGCACGCTATGCGCACCGACTCCAGAGAGACAAGTCTCACAAGCATGGACTCATCGGAGCGGGCCTGCAGGTCTTGGATTTGGGCATGGGAGTGGATTTGGTAGAGCATCATTTCCTTTTGGCGGCGAAGAAGGCTGCAGCAGAAGAGTTGCTGCTACCAGCTGGTACAGCACAAACAGAGGAGGATTTAATGTCAGGAAGAGACCATACAGCACCAATCCAAGCTTCTACTTAATTAGTTAGGACAGCATATATATTTGCATTGTGTGACAGAATAGTTATTAATATGAAGTGAAAGCAATCCAGCCATGTATTTATACTGATAGGCAACTAAACAAAATGAATGAATACCCAAAACAGAAAAATAATTAACAGAGGGGGGAATATAATATAATTTGGTTCAAAGTAGATAGAGATCCCATCATTCATTGTATTATTGTGAGCAAGAAAATTGCATCTCCAGAATTAATGCCTCACCATCAAAGGAAACAATAAACTAAACAGCAGGGAAATAATTGCTAATAAAAAAATTGCATCCCATGTGCAAGGGCATAGTGAGCACAGAAAACCAAACCAGCATTTACAAATGATAATAAATAAACCCAAACGATAACCAAATACCTATCCAAACAAGAGAGCTGGAAAGCAGCACATATGACTACAACATTAATCAGCAGCTGCAGGTTAAGTGCTGCCAGTGCATAAATATTTTAGGATCCCAAATATTAATTGTTACCTATCCAAACAGAGCAAGAAGATGAATATGCAACAAAAAATCTAGTACGCTCAAACACAGTTGATAAAACTAAAAATTAAACATTCTGGCAGGCATAAACTGAAATCGAACAACATAGCATGAATTCCATCCAAATTAATATTCGTTTTCTAGCTTTGATTTTGTTGTTTTTCGTCCTAATTCGAAATTTCCCCACCAAAAATAGCCCCAATTTTTTTTGTGATTTGTTGGCATGATGAAGTTTTGTTGATTTTGATCCATGGATTTGCTTGGTTTCCCCAAGTTTCCCCATCTTTCATCCACAAAATCCCTCGGATTTTGCCCCCGAAATCATCAATTTCCGCCCAAAATCGCGACAGGCACAGTTGAAGAATTCATACACCATTTGAGAAACCAAAATCTGACCACAACCAAGCAAACCTAAACCCTAAAACGTCATATTGATTCCTTATTACGGATAATCGAACAAACCCTAACTAGGTGGTGTTACCAAACAAACAAACCCTAACTAATTAAATCCTATCCTAGTCGAGGTTCCTCCTCATACGAATGAATACTCAAAGCCAGAGGCAGGCAGGATACAAGACGGCGCCGCGCCGCGCCTACCAACCACAATCGGAACGAGCAACTCCGGAGGCGGAGGGAGACCACGCTGGCTGGATCCGAGACCTACGAACCAGCGCCTACCAACCAATCGGAACGAACTCCAGGCTGATCGGGATGTACAAGCATGTGCTCACCTCGGGCGGGCGGGCGTAAGATCTGATCTGGAGAGGAGGACGAGGCGCCGGGTGATCGATGTGAGATTGGGTTGACAGAGGACAGGGGGTTGCGGGGAACGGCGGCGAGGCGATGGAGTGCGGGCGGCTTTTATAGGAGGGAGGGCAAGAGGGGTTATCAAGAGGGGTAAAAGCACAGAGCCCAATATGGCCCAGTTTGTACTGTGACTAAAAGACATATTTTAAGCTTGTGAAATAAAGACCAGAGTTTGCTATGCTATGCAAAAAAAATTGCCATTAAAAAGGGGGAAATTGAGAACTAAAAAATCCCATTGATGCAAACCAGAGAATGACATTCGTCTTTCACAAAAATTATTTTTCCATGGACAAAAAGATGCAATGGCACAGAAAAAATGTCATGGCAAGTTGCTTTGTAAGTAAAATCCCTTGAAAAAAGATGAAAGTGAAAATTTTCATGTTGCCATGTTGATATAGATAATTTAGCCATGTAGTAAAAATTACCAAGGCGGTTTAAGTAAATTTTCCAAGGCAGTATTGGTAAGCAAATAAATGTGAAAGTTCCATGGCAATAATAGTTAAATATTTTCCATGTAGATATAGGTAATTTAGGCATGAAAATTTGTAAAATTGCCACGGCAAATAAAAAGAGTAAGAAATGCCATGGCAACAAAAGTGAAAATTTGCCATTATATTTAGCTAAAATTTGTCATGACAATTGAGGATTGCGATGGCAAAAAAATATATTTAAATTTAGGACCCGATTGGCGCTAACGATCGGTTTGGGAGCACCCCTGATCAAGTGTTTCGTTCGGTATGGGAGGGGAACAGTCGAACCCACTCGTTCAGAATGATAAAAGCCCTAGCCTGAACACCTCCCCAGCCCCTAACAGCCCAAAAAGATGAATAAAAAGACTAGTAATGAAAAAAAGAAAACACCCGGATATTTCTTTTCTTTTTGCTGTGGTAAAAAAGAACAATTTTGTTGCTTTGTTAAGTAAAACTGCCATCAATTTTCAAACGCGGAAAAAGAGCAAATGTGAACTCGTAGCTTCGTTACGAATGAAGACTGTTTGAATGCAAATTGCTCTTTAAAAACTATTTTGTTCAATAATTCTCATGTAAATAACTATTTTACAAAGATAAACCAACTATTTTTAAAATAAAAACATTGCAAAACCAAATTAAATCATTACTGTCTCATGATTTCTCTCTTACACGCTCGTGAGTTGGAGATGGCCAAGCATCACATCCAGCACTCCAGCGTGTACCCGCTGCTACTCCGAGCGATGCCGATGCGGTTCGAAGCTTTTGACCCTCGTTGGCGTTTCATCGAACACGGTGCGAGCGGACATGAGGTCACCACCACCGACGCATGCATCAAGACAGTTGAGGAAGCATGAGTTAAATTATCCTACTCATGATCTGGAGCTAGCAGCTGTGGTACATGCATTGAAGATCTGGAGACACTATCTGATTGGTCACAAGAGTGATTTCTACACCGATCATAAGAGCTTGAAGTATATATTCACTCAGACAGGTCTGAATTTAAGACAACGTCGCTGGCTAGAGTTAATCAAGGATTATGAACCGGAGGTACATTATCATCCAGGTAAGGCGAATGTTGTAGCTGATGCTCTCAGTAGGAAGAAATATGACAACAATCGTAAGTTGAGACCAGAGGCAGAAGAGTTGTATGCGGAGTTGCAACATCTAAACCTTGGTATTGTTGCTAGTGCTATGGAGATAAAAGTGATTCCTACGTTGGAGCAAAAAGTACGTAAGGGTCAACTAGAAGATGAAAATCTAAAGGAGATAGCTGAGAATGTGGTGATTGGTAAAGCACCTGGCTTCAGAATAGATGAGAATGGAACCTTATGGTTTGGAAAAAGGATATGTGTGCCTGAGGTGAAAGCCATTCATGATACAATTTTGCGTGAAGCACATGAGTCAGCCTATTCTATCCATCCTGGAAGTACTAAGATGTATCTAAATCTTAAGGAGAAGTACTGCTGGTATGGATTGAAAAGAGATGTGGCTGAGTATGTAGCTATATGTGACACTTGTCAGAGGGTAAAGACCGAGCATCAGAGACCCGCTAGTTTGTTGCAACCAATGAAGATTCCTGAGTGGAAATGGGAAGAAGTCGGAATGGACTTTATAGTGGGATTACCACACACTCAGCAAGGTTATGATTCTATATGGGTAATAGTGGATCGTCTCACTAAAGTCGCTCACTTTTTGCCTGTCAAGACTACTTATAGCGGGGCAAGATTGGCAGAGCTATACATGGAAAGAATAGTATGTCAGCATGGAGTTCCTAAGAAGATTGTGTCTGATAGAGGTCCGCAGTTCATGTCCATCTTTTGGCAGAAAGTGCATAAATCTTTGGGAACGAAGTTGAATTTCAGTACAGCATATCATGCTCAGACTGATGGACAGACAGAAAGGCTCAATCAGATTCTTGAAGATATGTTGAGAGCTTGTGCATTGCAGTATGGTACTAGTTGGGATAAAAGTTTACCGTATGCGGAGTTCTCTTACAACAACAATCACCAGAATAGTCTAAAGATGGCACCGTTTGAAGCATTGTATGGGCGTAAGTGTAGAACACCGTTGTTTTGGAATCAAACGGGTGAAAGTTAAGTCTTTGGACCAGATGTGCTCAGGAATGCCGAGGAACAAGCCAGGTTGAGTAGAGAGAACTTGAGAGTGGCACAAACTCGTCAGAAGAGCTATGCAGATAATCGAAGAAGAGAATTAATTTTCGAAGTAGGAGATTATGTCTATCTGAAAGTATCTCCTATGAGAAGTCACTAGTAGAAAAAGGGTCATTTGTCCCGGTTCCAGAGGGCCATTTGTCCCGGTTCTGGAACCAGGACTAAAGGGTCGGGACTAATACCCAAAACCTTTAGTCCCGGTTTGCTTATGAACCGGGACCAAAGGCCCTCCACGTGGCGCTGCCTGGGGCGGGGGAGGGAGGACCTTTAGTCCCGGTTGGTGTTACCAACCGGGACTAAAGGCTCCACCTTTAGTCCCGGTTGGTAACACCAACCGGGACCAAAAGGCGGCCACGCGTCAGCAGCTTGCAGTCGCTGGGGGTTTTGTTTTTCTGGAAGGGGGGGAGGGTTTGGGGTTTTGGAGGGTTAATTTAGGGGTTTCATATTGTGTTAGCGAGCTAATAGAAAGAAGTGACCTCTCTTTTTCCGTGCTTGGTCGACTCTAGCTACTACACATATAGAGAGAACTCGACGCTAGCTAGTAAGCAACTAAAGGAAACCATTAATTACACAAGATCGTCATGAACATATATAGAGAGAAGTGACATCTCTTTCTTCATGCTTGGTCGAACAACAAGTTTTCGTATATCTATCCGACGCTGCTACATATGTACAATATATAACATCCCTTACACATGGTATTCGATCAACAAGTTTTCAATTTCACATGGTATTCTCCTTGTTCAGGTATGACGTGGTCAAGAAAGAATCCCGCCAATTCCTCTTGAATTGCTCGTATGCGATCATGTGGTAGGAGTTCATCCCGCATATGCCAGATCTAATTTAAAGAAGGGGTCAATACATATATATGAATGAAACTCAACGCAATTGATGGTAATATATAAAATAAAATTGTGAATATTGCTTACGTACTTCAAATTGTTTCTCATAGGAGGCCCGTTCAGAGGTATAGTAGTGAATGAACTCGCATACGTAGTATCCACATAAATGAGTGTTGGGTGCCTGCAACAAGCACTTTACGAGAATAGAGTTCAATCAAACTAATAAGAAAGCATGATAATGATATTGATTAAACTAGAATCAATGAGAGATGCGCGAAACTAGCTTGTACTACTTTCTTTGGGGTGTGTAAATCGCAGCTCCTTCTTCAGACCCGGAACCTTAGCGGTGAACATTTTCCAAACCCTGGCAGGTAAAGAAAATGATTACTTGATATCAGGAAATGAATAAAAGTTGCCTATATGGTCCCGGTATTGATTGAACTTACTTCTGGAGCATTGCAGTCATGTCCGCATAATACTTGGGATCTTTACGGAGCGAGTCTAAGACAATTACTAATGCCCCGTCAAGGTTAATGGATAGCAGAATATAGTGGAAGCTGCGCACGCATAACTCATCAATTACATTACTTAACCACGAGTAAGCGGAACCGAATATGCAGAAGACAGTAACACTCACTTGATGTTGTAAGGAAAGAGTATTTCCCTTTTGTTTTGATGTGTAAGGAACGTTTGTAGTAAGTTGTTCTCGGTATCTTCAGCCGCCTTTCGTACCGACCATTCATTTACGGTATTTGGGCTAATGAACCCAACATCAAAGATCCCTATTTTTTTGCATTCGACCATCTTCAATCTGCATAATATAGTGAGGATAATTATATATACATGCAATGAACGAGCTGAGCTAGAGACTTATATAGAAGTAATACTTACAGACAGTAGCAAGTCATGAGTTGTTTGTCGAGGGCCTTTTGATTGTATAATTGAAATAACTCCACAAATTCAACAGGCAGCAGGTCGATTCCTGGGAAGTCATGCTCTTTTTTAATTCCGACTAACAAATGTCTTTCCCAGACTTCCTGTAGGTTTCCATGTACCAGTCATGAAATTTTTGCATCATCGTTGTTAGATGAGGATGATCAGGTTTGACGAGAGGCTTCCCATGCTCGTATCTAAAGACGTCTACTACCTCAGCCGTTTCAAACTGTACATCATTGGGCAGGTAATCATCAAGAGTGGTACTGGGCAGTAGCATTGGATGATTAGCGATATCGCTAGACACCTTGAGCGGGGGACACGATTGCTTCTCCTGTTCGCCGAGCTGAGGAATTGTTTTCCCACTTCTTCGTTTTTTTGCTCTTGCAGCACTGGAAGTACTTCCCGACTGCTGCGCTTTAGCATGTGTCTTAGTAATTATGCGGCCATAGTTGGAATCCGGCCGAGGCGGTGGTGGTCGCTTCAGGGCATTGATAGTGCGCTTCACTTTCACCGGATCTACCTTCTCCTTCAGAGGTGGAGTTTTCTTTGCAAAATGGTCCCTTAGTTGGGCACGGCATATGTCCTCATTTTCCTGCTCGGTCCTCTCATATGGTAACTTTCCAGAGGCTTGAGAGATGGACCGTATCTGAATTGGCTCCCGCCTCTGCTTGTACTGCTAGCCGCCGGAGCGGCGGCGTCTCTCTTCCGTCGTTGCTGATGAGGCGGAGAAATCTGACGCACCGAAGGAGCCGGAGCGACGGCCTTTGTCTTCCCCATTGCCGACGAGGCTGAGGAGGAGGCGGACTGCTCCGACGCGCCGGAGTATGCGAAGGAGGAGGCGGAGTGCCCTCACGTGTCGGAGGAGCCGAAGAAGGAGGCGGAGTGCCCTGATCACTCGCCGGAGGAGGAGGAGGCGGAGTGCCCTGACTCGCCGGAGGAGGAGCATGAAGCAGAGGCGTCCAGTTTGGCAGCTTGATGTACTCCTTCTGCCATAGACATGTACTCCTCAGAGCATGAACCAACCAATTCTCCTCTTCACCTGTAGACCCCTTGAAAGTGAGGTTCCAGCATTTCGTCATAAGCTCGCAATGTTGAGCCTCCGTGATAGTATCCACGGGGTAGCTAGGAGACGTGAAGTCAGGATGAACGGGATCCGTGGAAGCCACGCTGCTTCTCCGCTGAGATGGCGGGGTAGCTTCTGGGGTAGCTTCGTGCCGCTGAGATGGTTGGTCGGCAGCTCGCTTGCTCTCAGCTTCCTCTAGCTTTTGTAGTCTTGCATTGAGCTTCTACATGTTGCTCAGCTCCTCTTTCCTCTTTCTCTCCCGGCTTTTGTAACCGCCTGCATCAGGAAACCCAAACTTCCACAGAACGCAGCCTGAAGTGCCTCGTGTTCGTCCAGGGTGCTCAGCATTCCCTAGGGCCCCAGTCAGCTCATCCTTTTCTCTGTCGGGAATGAACGTCCCTTCCTGCACTGAGGTGATATACTTCTGAAGCTTCGTGACGGGTATTGCAAGTTGCCGAGGCGAGGTTTAAAGATGCTCACCGCTATGCGTGAGTAATTCCATTGTAGGCTTGCTGGATGGTAATGGGTTGGATGAGATTTATCATGTAATCAAGTTAGTTTTGTTAGGGTTTGATCCCTAGTATCCATTATGTTCCGAGATTGATGTTGCTATGACTTTGCTATGCTTAATGCTTGTCACTAGGGCCCGAGTGCCATGATTTCAGATCTGAACCTATTATGTTTTCATGAATATATGTGAGTTCTTGATCCTATCTTGCAAGTTTGTAGTCACCTATTATGTGTTATGATCCATTAACCCTGAAGTGACAATAATCGGGATACTTACTAGTGATGACCGTAGTTTGAGGAGTCCATGTATTCCCGGTACTCTATTAAAAGGAGGCCTTAATATCCCTTTGTTTCCAATAGGACCCCGTTGCCATGGGAGGGTAGGACAAAAGATGTCATGCAATTTCTTTTCCATAAGCACGTATGACTATATCTGAATACATGCTAACATTATATTGATGAACTGGAGCTAGTTCTGTGTCACCCTATGTTATAACTATTGCATGAGGAATCGCACCCGACATAATTATCCATCACTGATCCATTGCCTATGAGCTTTTCATATATTGATCTTTGCTTAGTTACTTTTCCATTGCCACTGTTACAATCACTACAAAACTGCTACCGTCACTTTTGCCACCGTTACCACTACTATCATATTACTTTGCTACTAAATACTTTGCTGCAGATATTAAGTTTCCAGGTGTGGTAGAATTGACAACTCAGCTGCTAATACTTGAGAATATTCTTTGGCTCCCCTTGTGTTGAATCAAGAAATTTGGGTTGAATACTCTACCCTCGAGAATTGTTGTGATCCCCTTATACTTGTGGGTTATCAACACTATTTTCTAGCGCCGTTGCCGGGGAGCGTAGCTCTATTCATTGAGTCACTTGGGATTTATATCTGCTGATCACTATGAAGAACTTGAAAGATAAAAGAACCAAGATTTTCCCTCAACTACGAGGGGAGGTAAGGAACTGCCATCTAGCTCAACACTTGATTCACCTTCTGTTTTGAGTAAACTTGCGACACCTACTCCTGCTATTCATTCTGATATGTCGCATGTTATTGATGATGCCACTTCTGCTTTGCATGATACTTATGATGAAACTACTTCTATGCTTGATAATACTGTGTCATTAGGTGAATTTCTTGATGAACAACTTGCTAGGGTTAGAGAGAATGAAATTACTGAAACTGAAAATATTGATGAAAGTGATGATGAAGATTCTCCCCCTAGATATGAATTGCCTATTATGCCCGAGGGTTATGTTATGGATGAAGAAACTGCTAGAGACTTCTTAGATTGCAATGATAGATCTGATCTTAAGAAATTATTAGCTAAGCTTAAAGAAAAGTCTTTGAATGCTAGAATGAAATATGACCCTGCTTTTGCTACTTCACCTATCTTTATTTCCGATAAGGATTATGATTTCTCTGTCGATCCTGAGTTAATTACTTTGGTTGATTCTGACCCTTTCTATGGCTATGAATCTGAAACTGTTGTGACACATCTTACTAAATTAAATGATATAGCCACCCTATTCACTAATGATGAGAAAACTCGCTATTACTTTATCCTTAAGTTATTCCTGTTCTCATTAAAGGGTGATGCTAAAACATGGTTTAATTCTCTTGATGCTGGTTGTGTGCGTAGTCCCCAGGATATGATTTATTATTTCTCTGCTAAATATTTCCCCGCTTGTCGTGGGATTGTCATGGCAGATGTCCTAGTGTGAGGACTTAGTCGTGGAGCCATTGCAACTAGTGAACTTAAAGGGGTTAAAGCGGACAAAGGACGCAAGGAATTATACTGGTTTGTCCCCTTACGGTGAAGGTAAAGCCTACTCCAGTTATGATGGGATTGCTATGGTTTCGATGACCAGGGAGCGAATACGCTTTGCCTGGCTCTTGAGTTGTTGTTTCTTGTCCTTGAACCGCCGCCGGGTCATCCCTTTATATACACAGCTTGACGCCAGGCGGTTTACAGAATCCCGACCGGCTCATAAACGTGTCCGACTCGGTTTCTACTCTTTCCTATCTTACAACACAAGTTACACGCCTTATGGCGGCTTATGTCTATGGGCCTAATCCGCCTTTGGGCCTTGGGCTTTTAGATCTCTTATATTAAAGTGCCATACACCTTGTCTTCATGGGCTTCAATATGAATAACTCATTACAGGTATAACCCGGCCCCTCCTGGGCGGTTTATACTCAGTAGTTATATCCCCAACACTAGGCCCCAGATTGATTTGAACCTGTTCATGTCAATCTTCAACACTTTAGAAAAACTTCTTCTTTAGTACCTTCGAGTAAACCTTGTAATCGGCCATGACGTCATCTTCCAGGATTATAATAAACCACCATGACGTCATCTTCCAGGATAATAATAAATCGCCATGATGTCACCTGTTCATTAAAAAACTGTATATACCTTACTTTTATTAATGAGCCTCCGAAAATCGAGGAGACAGCTCTGGGACATATCCATTTTTTTGGGCTCCTCGATTCCTGCGCCTGTCGCTTATCTCTTCGTCTTATAAATAGGGCCGAGGGTCCCTTTCCTTTTCTCCCCTTGCCTCTTCGTCTTTCTTCCACCTCACGTTGCCTCAGCACTCGAGCGTTGCCGCTGCCGTCGACCTTCACCTCTGCCCTGATGTCTACTACGCAACCTTCTCTTGTAGACGTTGTTGGGCCTCCAAGTGCAGAGGTTTGTAGGACAGTAGCAATTTTCCCTCAAGTGGGTGACCTAAGGTTTATCAATCCGTGGGAGGCGTAGGATGAAGATGGTCTCTCTCAAGCAACCCTGCAACCAAATAACAAAGAGTCTCTTGTGTACCCAACACACCCAATACAATGGTAAGTTGTATAGGTGCACTAGTTCGGCGAAGATATGGTGATACAAGTGCAATATGGATAGTAGATATAGGTTTTTGTAATCTGAAATAATAAAAACAGCAAGGTAAATAACAATAAAAGTGAGCACGAACGGTATTGCAATGTGTGGAAACAAGGCCTAGGGTTCATACTTTCACTAGTGGAAGTTCTCTCAACAATGATAACATAATTGGATCATATAACTAGCCCTCAACGTGCAACAAAGAGTCACTCCAAAGCCACTAATAGCGGAGAACAAACAAAGAAATTATTGTCGGGTACGAAACCACCACAAGTTATTCTTTCTGATCGATCTATTTAAGAGTCCGTAGTAAAATAACACGAAGCTATTATTTCCGTTCAATCTATCAGAGTTCATACTAGAATAACACCCTAAGACACATATCAGCCAAGACCATAATGTCACCTAGATACTCCATTGTCACCTCAAGTATCCGTGGGCATGATCATACGATATGCATCACACAATCTCAGAATCATCTATTCAACCAACACATAGAACTTCAAAAAGTGCCCCAAAGTTTCTACCGGAGAGTCAAACATGCGCCAACCCCTATGCATAGGTTCCCAATGTCACGAAACCCGCAAGTTGATCACCAAAACATACATCAAGTACTCACATGAATATCCCATTGTCACCACAGATAGACACGTGCAAGACATACATCAAGTGTTCTTAAAGAGTCAATCCGATAAGATAACTTCAAAGGGAAAACTCAATTCATTACAAGAAGGGAGAGGGGGAAGAACATCATAAGATCCAACTATAGTAGCAAAGCCCGCGATACATCAAGATCATTACATCTCAAGAACACGAGAGAGAGAGATCAAACACATAGCTACTGGTACATACCCTCAGCCCCGAGGGAGAACTACTCCCTCCTCGTCATGGAAATCGCAGGGATGATGAAGATGGACACCGGAGATGGGTTCCCCCTCCGGCAGGGTGCCGGAAAGGGCTCCCGATTGGTTTTTGGTAGCTACAGAGGCTTGCGGCGGTGGAACTCCCGATCTAGGTTTTTTTCTGGAGGTTTCTGTATTTATAAGACTAGATGGCGTCGAGAACAAGTTGGAGGGACCCACGAGGGGGTCACAAGCCCACCAGGCGCGCCCAGGGGGGGGGGGGGTGGGCGCGCCTACCTGGCTTGTGATCTCCTCGGGACTCCCCTCTGGTATCTTTTCTTTCTGGTATTTTTGATATTTTCCATAAAAAATCACAGCGAAGGTTTTATTCCGTTTGGACTCCGTCTGATATTCCTATCTGAAAAAGGTTAAAAACATGGAAAAAATAGGAATTGGCACTGGGAAATAGGTTAATCGGTTAGTCCCAAAAATAATATAAAATAGCATAATCATGCATATAGAACATCCAAAGTTGATAATATAGTAGCATGGAATGATACAAAATTATAGATACGTTGGAGACGTATCATGCCCCGACCTTGGCCGCTGCATCACCCTGCCCCACTAGTAGAAAAAGGGTCAAATGTGAGACACATTAGTCCCGGTTTGTAACAGAACCGGCACTAATGTGTCCATTAGTGCCAGTTCCAACGGCTAGGCGGGAGGAGCTCTTTAGTACCGGTTCGTGGCAAACCTTTAGCACCGGTTCGTTCCACGAATCGGTACTAATGAAAGTGGTGGCAGGATGTAGTCAGAGTGGGGTCCCTCCAGCACCTTTAGTACCGGTTTGTGGCACGAACCGGTACTAAAGGTAGTCCTATATAAACCCTTCGTCCACCCGCACTATGTTCTTCTCCCTTTCCCCTCTCCCTCTCCTCTGTTCTTCCCTTCTCCTCTTGAGTTCATCACAAATTTTGCCCAAAATTTGTCAAGATTTGCAGGCCCCCATCCATTCAAATGATCACAAAGGTTAGCAACTTTGTCCTTTCATCTCTCATTGCTAGATTAGCTCTTGCATTGGTTTATATAGTGATTAATTGTGGGTTTTAGTAATTTGGGAGGAATTATATGTGGTAGTATTTGATTTATATGCAATTTGAGGTCAAAATAACACTTAGTTTGCATATGTAGGTGTGGTTTACTTAGTGCCTTCTAAATCTCCGTCGTAACCACCGTCGATCGCCCACACTGTCCCATCGCCGGCACCACCTTGTGGTGAGCCTCTTGTTCATGAAATTTTATATAAAAAATTGATGTTTGTGTGATTTGGATATATAGTTACTCGTATAATTATCTTACCCGTACGTTGTTTGTTATACATAGTGCCATGGTTTTGATATCCGTCCCCGTCGGCCCTCGTCCTTGTTATGATTCGGATGTGGTATATTCTCTTTTAAAACTATTTGTTGCATTTCGTGTTTATGACAAATTATGCCCATCAAGTTGACATAGATATTTTTATCTAGGAGGTATGTGAACCGGAAATTCCAACCGACCCTATTGTCGAGAGGTTAAATTTAGTTGAAAGAGCAAACGAGTATTTGAAAGAAAAATTGAAAAGAATTGAGGGGGAGAAGATGGAATTGGAGTTGCATGTTGCCGACGTCGTCGATGATCACAAGATCAAGATGGAGAAAATGCGCTTGAAGATTAGAAAGATTAGAAAATATGCCATTGATAGTGAGGCTTGGTATCATTATGCTGTTGGATCAATTGTTACCTTAGTTGCGATCTTGATCGCATTTGTTGTTGCATTTAAATGCTTTATCTAGAGAGTTATTTGTTTGTCGCATTTAAGTGTTGTATGAACTTTATGTATGAACTTGTATTAATTTGGTGTTTTTGGTGCTATGTATCGAAGATGAGCCGACAATGGATGTACGATGACCGATGCTCTCTCGAGTTCATTAATGGCATGCAAACTTTTCTGCTTGCGGCTGAGGCAAACAAGCGGGCGGATGGTTTTATGCCTTGTCCATGTGCTGTCTATAAGAATGGTCAAAATTAGTCTAAGTCAAGAACCATTCACGTCCACCTGTTTAAGTCCGGTTTCGTGCCCCACTATAATGTTTGGACCAAGCATGGAGAAAGAGGGGTTATGATGGAAGACAATGAAGAAGAATAGGACGACGACAGCTATCCTGGCCATGGGTTCCCAGAATACGATGATACAACAATGGGGGAAGAAGCTGAGCCGGTAATGTGGGAAGAAGCTGAGCCGACAATGCGGGAAGAAGCTGAAGAAGAGGCATCAGATGAGCCCGTTGATGATCTAGGTCGGGCCATTGCCGATGCAAAGAGAAACTACGCAAGTGATTTGGAGAAGAAGAAGTTGTAGCGCATGTTAGAGGATCACAAAAAATTGTTGTACCCGAATTGCGTAGGTGACAAGAAAAAGCTGGGCACCACACTGGAATTGCTGCAATGGAAGGCAGAGAATGGTGTATCTGACAAGGGATTTGGAAAGTTGTTGGTAATGATAAAGAATATGCTTCCAAAGGACAACGAATTGCCCGAGAGTACGTACGAAGCAAAGAAGGCTATCTGCCCTCTAGGGTTAGAGGTGCAGAAGATACATGCATGCCCTAATGATTGCATCCTCTACCGCGGTGAGTACGAGGATTTGAATGCTTGCCCGGTATCTGGTGCATTGTGCTATAAGATCAGACGCGATGACCCTGGTGATGTCGAGGGCGAGCGCCCCAGGAAGAAGATTCCTGCCAAGGTGATGCAGTATGCTCCTATAATACCACGGTTGAAACGTTTGTTCCAAAACAAAGAGCATGCCAAGGCGATGCGATGGCACAGAGAAGACCGTAAGAAAGGCGGAAAGTTGAGAGTACCCGCTGACGGGTCGCAGTGGAGAAAAATCGAAAGAAACTACGGGAAGGAGTTTGCAGATGACGCAAGGAACGTATGGTTTGGTCTAAGCACAGATGGCATTAATCCTTTTGGGGAGCAGAGCAGCAACCATAGCACCTGGCCTGTGACTCTATGTTTGTATAACCTTCCTCCTTGGTTGTGCATGAAGCGGAAGTTCATTATGATGCCAGTGCTCATCCAAGGCCCTAAGAAACCCAACAACGACATTGAAGTGTACCTAAGGCCATTAGTTGAAGAACTCTTACAACTGTGGAATGGAGCAGGTGTACGTGCGTGGGATGAGCACATGGGGGAAGAATTTGACCTAATGGCGTTGCTGTTCGTGACCATCAATGATTGGCCTGCTCTCAGTAACCTTTCAGGACAGACAAACAAGGGATACCGCGCATGCACACACTGTTTGGACGATACTGACATTATATATTTGACTAATTGTAAGAAGAATGTGTACCTGGGACATTGTCGATTTCTTCCGAGCAGGCATCCCGTAAGAAAGAAAGGCAAGCATTTCAAAGGTGAGGCGGATCACCGGACGAAGCCTCGCCACCGTACTGGTGCTGATGTACATGATATGGTCAAGGATTTGAAGGTGGTCTTTGGAAAGGGTCCTGGTGGACAACCTATTCCGAATGACGCTGACGGACGTGCACCCATGTGGAAGAAGAAATCTATATTTTGGAACCTGCCCTATTGGAAAGACCTAGAGGTCCGCTCCACAATCGACGTGATGCACGTGACGAAGAATCTTTGTGTGACCCTGCTTGGCTTCTTGGACGTGTATGGGAAGACAAAAGATACACCTGAGGCACGGGAGGACCAGCAACGTATGCACGGAAAAGACGATATACATCAGGGTCATGCAAGCTACGCTCTTACCAAAGAAGAGAAGGAAATCTTCTTTGAATACCTGCTCAGTATTAAGGTACCATCTGGCTTCTCGTCGAATATAAAGGGAATAATAAACATGGCAGAGAAAAAGTTCCAGAACCTAAAGTCTCATGACTGCCACGTGATTATGATGCAACTACTTCCGGTTGCATTGAGGGGGATTCTACCGGAAAACGTTCGATTAGCCATTGTGAAGCTATGTGCATTTCTCAATGCAATCTCTCAGAAGGTAATCGATCCAGAAATCATACCAAGGTTAGAGAATGATTTGGTGCAATGTCTTGTCAGTTTCAAGTTGGTGTTCCCACCATCCTTCTTCAACATCATGACGCACGTCCTAGTTCACCTATGCGAAGAGATTAACGTTTTGGGTCCTGTATTTCTACACAATATGTTCCCCTTTGAGAGGTTCATGGGAGTCTTAAAGAAATATGTTCATAACCGTGCTAGGCCAGAAGGAAGCATCTCCAAGGGCCATGAAAATGAGGAGGTCATTGAGTTTTGTATTGACTTTATTCCTGACCTTAAGCAGATTGGTGTTCCTGAATTGCGGCATAAGGGCAGACTGGATGGAAAAGGCACACTAGGAGGGGAACAAATAATATGTATGGACGGACAAGCACACTACACAGTTCTACAGAATTCCGCCCTGGTGGCTCCGTATATGGATGGACACAAGAATTTGCTACGCTCCAAACACCCGGAGCGGTCTGATGACTGGATTACACGTGAACAAACCAGGAGTTTCGCCAGCTGGTTGCAGACACGTACCATGCATGACGCCTCTATTGAAGATGACCTGTACTTGCTGTCCCAGTTACCATCTTCGAATATAATGACTTTCAAAGGGTACAAGATAAATGGTAATACATTTTTCATGATCGCCCAAGATAAGAAGAGCACCAACCAAAACAGTGGTGTCCGCTTTGATGCAGAAACCAAGACGGGAAAGGAAACATATTATGGTTATATACAGGACATATGGGAACTTGACTATCGACGTGGTTTGAAGGTCCCTTTGTTTCGGTGCAAATGGGTCAATATGACACGAGGCGGGGTAATAGAAGACCCGCAGTACGGAATGACAACAGTGGATCTCAACAATCTTGCGTATGCATACGAACCATTCGTCCTAGCCAATGATGTGGCACAGGTTTTCTATGTGAAGGACATGTCTACCAAGCCGAGAAAAAGAAAAAGATAAGGAAGCGAATGCATCGTACGATGAGCCAAAGCGGCACATAGTTCTTTCTGGGAAGAGAAACATCGTGGGAGTGGATGACAAGACAGACATGTCAAGAGATTATGAAAAGTTTGATGAAATTGCTCCATTCATAGTGAATATTGACCCGAGCATCCCGTTAAATGATGAAGATTTTCCATGGTTACGGCGCAAAGGGACACACGCAAATAAAAAGTTTCACACCCAAAGATCTGGGATGTGATCGGCTTCACTATCATCACTTTCTTCTGTGTTTCACACCCAGGAGGGAATCTCTGTAATAGTTAGGGTAGTTATGTGTTTTGGCATTTGAAACACGAAGAAATTTTATGTGCAAACAAATTCTTTCATGCCTTTACTAATTTTTAAAGTTAAGTTATTCACAAACTAGTGATTCACACTAATTTCAAATAATTCAAAATTTAATCTATTCAAATTTAAAAACTATGGGCACTAACAGAAAGTTTGTAATTTTTTGTACCTAAAGCAAAAATATTCACAAAGAAACTCTAAATACAGAAAAAACAACTCCAACATAAATAAAACAAAAATAAATAAAGCAAAAAAAAGCCCGCTTACTGGACTAGAGCGGCCTGCATACGACTAGAAACCCAACCTGTTGTTGGGCCAGGATGCAGGCCGCAAAGGCCCAGTAGGCCCACAAGGCAGCACAGAACATGTAGGCCCAGTAGGCCTGCTTTGGAGAGGAGCTCGAGAGAGCTACCGCACGGGGGGTTATAAACCAGTGCGGACGCCCCTCGGCTAGCGAGGTGGGACTAAACTTGCCGCACCGCACCTGCGCCAGCGCACCCCCTTTAGTACCGGGTCGTGGCAACAACCGGTACTAAAGGGGGGCCTTTAGTACCGGTTGGAGCCACCACCCGGTACTAAAGGGGGCGTGCTTCCCGCCGCTTGGCCTGGCCAAAATAGGCCTTTAGTACCGGTTGGTGGCTCCAACTGGTACTATAGGTCCATCCTATATAAGAAAACACTTTAAAAAAATCAGTTTCTCATCTACTTCTTCTCCTCTGCCCCGTCGTCCGCCGCCCCCGTCTCCATATCCCTCGTCATCGCCCCCGTCGTCGCCCCGTCCCCGTCCCCGTCCCCGTCGTCGCCGCCCCGTCGTCCCCGTCCCCGTCGTCCCCGTCGTCACCGCTGCCCCGTCCGGGCCCGTCCCGCGTCGTCCCCGTCCCCGTCG